>NC_056732.1:1750724282-1750741517 GCF_019279795.1 Protopterus annectens | reverse complement strand
AAATTAAAAAATGGTTGTTCCAAAAAGGTTTTTTTTTTGGGGGGGTTTTAAAATTCTAAATGCAAACAGACACATAGGATCAATAAGGGTATTGTTGTTATACAACTAGGCTACTAAACAGTATTTGTCTGCTAGGCTATTAGCCTCAGATGGCACTATAAGGCAATGTGACTATGCAGGCCTCCAAACCTATTGTCAAACATATGGCTCAGTTATGTCATCTAGTATATGTGCACCTGCAGTCCTACATGAATCAGACTTTTGCTGTAGTGTTTGTGTTAAGTACTCTGATCTGTTTTCCATAAAGTTAGATAGGTAGGGGTTCTGATCTCACTACAGTCAACTATGTGTGTGTATAAACAAAAGTAAAAGTGTGTATAACAATCTCATTATTTTGGTGCTTGTACAAACATCCAGTGGAGGCAGGCCTCCAATATATTTTCCCCCACATAGCCTGCTGATGTCATCTACCATTATATTACCTGCAGTATTGATAAATTCAGACTTGTGCTATGGTGAATACATTAAGTTCTGCGATGTGTAGTATGTAAAACTAGACAGGTAGGGGTTCTGTCCTCACTGTAGTCAACTGTGTGCATATATAAATAGAAATAGAGTTCTTAAATAGCATGGTTTTGCACTGTTTGGAGGCAGGCCTACAATCTGTGGCCCCCATGTGGCCTGTTGATGTCATCTAGCATAAGATCACTTGCAGTCCAGTTAAAATTAGACTTGAGGTATGGTGATAGGTAGGAGTTCTATTCTCACTTCATTTAAATGTGTTTGTACATGTGTGAGCTGTTGATGGATGTTACACAAAGTATTTTATAGCAGACTAAGGGGCACTGTCCTTCTCTGTTCATCAGACACTGTTAATGTCATCAGTTATATTAGATTATTGGATAGGTATATGTCACAGCAAGCCATGGTCACACATTGGCCTGACAGATTGGTAGATGTCACCTCATCCTATATAAGACAAACAGTGACATTACTGTTATTGTATGTGCAAACATTATGACATCTATTTGGAATAGTGATGGACAGGTTGACATATTAGATCATATAAGAGTACCAGTGCACTATGTTTTTTTACAGCTGATATTGTGGTCTGTATTGAGAGTGGGGTACAGGTGTATGAGACTCTGGGGAGGTGGAGATATGCTTTAAAGAGGGGGGAATGAAGGTCAGCATGACAAAGAATATGTGTGTGTGAATGAGAGGGAGAAAAGAGGAATAGTTAGAATGCAGGGAGTACAGTTGGCAAAGGCATATGAAGTAAAATACTCTGGGCTAACAGTTTTGAGTAATGGTGAGTGCAGAAGACAGGTGAAGAAGAGAGAGCATGCATGGTGCAGTGTGTAGAGAACAGTGTCAGGAGTGATCTTTGACAGACGAGTACCAATAACACTGACATGGAGCATCTACAAGATGGTAGTGAGACCAGCTATGTCATATGAGTCTCAGATGGTGCCACTGACAAAAAGGCAGGAGGCATAACAGTTGTTGGCACAGTACCAGATGTTATGGTTTACATTGTGTGAGCAGAGGATGGACAGGAGTATTAACCATAAATTACAGTGAGAGATCAGGTTGTACAGTTTGGAGATGAAGACAGAGTGGTGGGCTTGTGTTGCTTTGGATGTGCTGAGGAGTGATGCTGCGTATGTTGGGGAAGGATGATAAGGATGGAGCTTTCAGGTAAGAGGAAATAGGAAGGCTTAAGATAAGGTGTATGGATGTGGTGACAGATGACATGCAGGTGGTTGGTGTGACAGAACAAGACACAGAGGATAGTTAGAAATGGAAGCAGAACATCTGCCATGGTGAGCCCTAATGGTACTGTCCAAAGGAATAGGTAGAAGAAGATGACATCTCTATCTCGAGAAACCCCATCTGTACACTTGTGGCATGGATGTACACTAGGAGCATCTACTTGACAATTACTTGTCTGGACTCAATTTGGACATTAACAGTGTGTCTTTGTATTACCTGATCTGGGCTGTGTGCAGAGGCTGTAATACTTTGACCTCAGAAGTGCAGAAACTTCAATACACTTGCTTTCAAATTGACTTGGCTGCTGCTATGTAGCAGATCCGATCTAGCTGGCAGAACCTCTGCTGCATAACAAGCAGCAATTTACCCACTTACCTATCAGTCTATTGACCCACCTTATGAAGGGCCTCAAAATGTACATCAGATAGATTAGTCACCTGAAAATGGCAGTCACATCAATATACGCCTGCTGTTTGCACTCTCTATGCAGATACCAGGTTCAAATCTCTCATTATCAATTATCATTTCCCCTCTGTTTCTCCCTTTAGCATAGCTGACATGAGTTACTGAATAAGTGCAGATAATGCCTCATGTGCACTGAATCACCTGTATTACCTTCATCACTGAAGTACAAATGTCAAGAGATCCACATATTGTAAGGATCTGGAATCAGTGCTTTCTAGCTTCCAGATGGGTAACACTAGAAATGTCTGCTCACACTCCTTGACTTCTACTCATAATATGCACCCAACACAAACCATCACATGCAGAGGTACTCCCCACAAACTAACCTAGACAGCAGATGCTTCCTAGACTCAATCAGGCTACAAGCAGAGAAAACACATTAGACATAACATCACCACTGTCTCAACATAGAAGTGCCCAAGGTAATGGACATGTATTCCAAAGGTTTTCATGATAGTTGTCTGTATAGTGAGATGTACAGATGCCCCACTCAACACCTTAAACAAGGAATGTTTAGTGTCAGCTGTGTGACAGATATAGTCATCACAGCACACATGCAATCAATTTTCTCAACAAGTCCTACTCTTAGGCTAGCATATGTCATCTTGGTATACACAACTGGAGATGTGGCTACATGAAATATATGGACACAGACATGACTGAACTATTAAAAATGGGTCACTACCAGGTATATCCATATGTCTGAGCAGCATTATATGCTCACTGGATGATACCACTATATAAAGAACAGATTCAATGAACTTGCCCAAGTATGTGGAGTCATACAGTGATACAGTACCTGTCAGTGTGGGATGAGATGCTGGCTAGAGCACACTGCTTTGCCAGACATAAGCCACTTGACTGCACCATAATCCCTTTATTAGGCAATGTCACAAAAGCAGAATAACCAATGTGAAAATGTCCACCTCCAACAAAGTGAAGCCCCACTGTCTGTAAGCACTCTCTGCAGTCACAGAAACTTGGTTTTAAGCAGCTGTATGTATTTTGCCCTTCCATGGCAATGCCTTCCAAACATCCACACAGCAAATGGAAGCTGTGTGAACCACAGGAGGTGTCGTATTTATTTATACTGAAGATCAGTACACCTCAAGGCTGTTTAGAAAAGATAAATATATGGACTTATTCTATGACTAACCTACTGTGGACAGGAAACCCTTTCCTGTTATCGCCATTAATAGGTCACCGTTCATAAATACAGAAGGCCATAGAACCTATATATTACCACATGGGACAATTAAAGTAGAGTATAACAACCCAGGCAGGGGTGAGTGAAAGTACACATCCATTAATCAGGATAATTATGGGACAACAGACTCACCTACACTTGGAGTTTGTGAACTGAAATGCCATGGAAGAAAGACTGCAACACCCCACAAAGTTATTTTATACTCCAGGCCTGTACCTCAACAATATGAGTGAACAAAATAATGACATGTATAGTGCCCTGCACTGTTAATACAACCATAAGGCACTATGTTTTTGAATCAGATATAGCTACTGAACTCCCAAAAGGAGCAGTCAGGTTTGCAATCATCATCCCAGAAAACTACACACTCCTAAGGAATGGTCTAAAATACTTCCAAGACACAGTTTCCACAAAGGTTATTGGCAGCTCTAGTACCTAAGTCCTTTATGTCCTTTCTATACATCTATACCAGTGTATACACACAGCCGTGCCTGATAGGCTCAAAGACCCTACGGAGAATACATACCATACCGGTGTATGTCTGTCATAACTACATTATACAGAAAGTGAAAGAAGTTGCTGTTTACAAATACAACATTGAGAAACTGGTGGTGGAAGGCCACTCTCCTCAGCATAAATAAGACACCTTCAAGAACCCACACAAAGCAACCATGCTAAGATGTTGCACAACAACATATCCAGGGATAACCAGAGGTCTTCCTTCATGTATATCTGCAAACTAATATAATATAATATAATATAATATAATATAATATAATATAATATAATATGTATTTGGATATATAACATATAATATAATATATAATGGATTCATATGAGATAAACGACACGTTGTTCCATCGACAGCCGGTAGATGGACGTCAATTAACCGAAACGTCAAAACAACGAAAACTAACATGAACGAAACTCACTCAACCGACAAGTCTAAACTACATACCACCACTAAACAACACATACCTACAAAGTACAATCACTACCACAGAAACACATACACAACTACAGACATACTTGCGCTGCTACCTACGATATACATCTCATACACTCCACACCAAAACAACAATAATTAAAAAACAAAACGAATCCCCACTCCAAACACCACACACACACAACACAAGCAAACCAAACTCCTACCAAAGCAACACTAAACATGACATACACACCTATCGACAACCCTGACCCAAACCCTAACCCTAAGGTCCGTCACTCTCGCACACTCACCTAACCCACGCCCTAACCCTAACTCACTTAACCCACCCCTAACCCAAAAGATATCACTACTACACACTTACCCGACCCGAGCCCTAACCCTAACTCACTTAACCCACCCCTAACCCAAAAGATATCACTACCACACACTTACCCGACCCAAGCCCTAACCCTAACTCACTTAACCCACCCCATCCCCACAGACCGTGAACATCGCACACTTACCTTACTCGCACCCTAACGTCCATCACTACTGCATACAACATCCCTTACACATTTCACTTACCTCCGCGTCGGTGTCGGTTGAATGACTGTCGTTGATTTAAGTTTTCATTCCTTTGACGTTCGGTTAACTGACGTTCGTTGATTTCAGTTTTCGTTCCTTTGACGTTTCGGTTACTTGACGTCCATCTACCGGCTGTCGATGGAACAACGTGTCGTTTATCTCATAGGAACCCTATATAATATATATATATATATATATATATATATATATATATATATATATATATATATATATATATAATTTAGATCTATGTATGGTAGCACACACACTGACCCACTGTAACTTCCAAACCTGATAGCTGACATGAACAGTGCCTCCCTGCCACCCAGCACAGTTAGTACAAACCATGTGCTCAACATAATCTCTGAGCCGTGGTATCTACAATGACAAAGTTATCACTGACCTCTCCAAGACTAGGAGCACAGTCACCATGGGACCAGATGGCATTCTTGCCTGTGTTCTTCATGTGCTTCAACAGTGAGCTTGCTGCCTAGGCACCATATTCAACCACAGTCCGAGTACTGCTGTTGTCCACAAAGAATGGAATACAGCGACCATTTTCCAACCACACAAGGGATGATTAGCAAAATTCAAGTGAGATTACAAAACCATAACTTTATGCAACCTCTGCCATAAGGCAATGGATACCATTTGCATGCCTATCAGACACAGAGAAATAGGTGACCTCTAAACACTGGAAGTGTTCCTGTTAGGTGTTGTCAAGGGTATCATGTTACTGCAAAACCTGGTTGGATTCAAGACTGTGACCAGAGACATAGAAAATGTCAGAACTGTGCAGGCATACTATTGTAACTTGGCCAAGACCTTCACCACAATCAAACATTTGTCCTCAGTGGGAAACTAACCAAGGTGAATATCAAATCCTATGTTATCAGTTGGTTTGCAAATGGTATCACAGAACAACAATATTCAACCATGGTGTGAGACTTCACCTAAAGCAGCAGATGTCACCTGTGTGGTAACAGACATGTCAATGCTGTTTTCCCTCATATTTGACTATACATGTCAGAAGTCCTGAACAAAACAGATGGTCTGTGGCACTAATGACTACTGACAAAGCCATGGGGTGTTACATGAACTGCACAGGAATGAATCAACATACCCAGTAGTAATAATAAATGTACCTATTTATTATAAAATAACCATGAGTGCACTATTCCTCACATCTGTCAATAACCATGAGTGCACTATTCCTCACACATGTCAATAACCATGAGGACACTATTCCTCACATCTGTCAATAACCATGAGTACACTATTCCTCACATCTGTCAATAACCATGAGTACACTATTCCTCACATCTGTCAATAACCATGAGTACACTATTCCTCACATCTGTCAATAACCATGAGTACACTATTCCTCACATCTGTCAATAACCATGAGTGCACTATTCCTCACATCTGTCAATAACCATGAGGACACTATTCCTCACATCTGTCAATAACCATGAGGACACTATTCCTCACACCTGTCAATAACCATGAGGACACTATTCCTCACATCTGTCAATAACCATGAGTACACTATTCCTCACATCTGTTAATAACCATGAGGACACTATTCCTCACACCTGTCAATAACCATGAGGACACTATTCCTCACATCTGTCAATAACCATGAGTACACCTTTCCTCACATCTGTTAATAACCATGACTACACTATTCCTCACATCTGTCAATAACCATGAGTACACTATTCCTCACATCTGTCAATAACCATGAGTATACTATTCCTCACATCTGTCAATAACCATGAGTACACTATTCCTCACATCTGTTAATAACCATGAGTACACTATTCCTCACATCTGTTAATAACCATGAGTACACTATTCCTCACATCTGGCAATTACCATGAGTACACTATTCCTCACACCTGTCAATAACCATGAGGACACTATTCCTCACATCTGTCAATAACCATGAGTACACTATTCCTCACATCTGTCAATAACCATGAGTACACTATTCCTCACATCTGCCAATAACCATGAATACACTATTCCTCATCTGTCAATTACCATGAGTACACTATTCCTCACATCTGTCAAATACCATAAGTACACTATGAGTAGACTATTCCTCACATCTGTCAATAACCATTAGTACACTATTCCTCACACCTGTCAATAACCATGAGTACACTATTCCTCACATCTGTTAATAACCATGAGTACACTATTCCTCACATCTGTCAATTACCATGAGTGCACTATTCCCCACGTCTGCATTGATAGACATTGGTACATATTTCAACTGCAACCTGCATCTACTGTGGGGAGGTCGATAGTCTACATCCTACATCTGATAAGCAATGGCATTACATCAATAGCAATATACATCAGCAATCCCCTGTATCCATCCCTCATTGGATGTAGTAATGAATATAATCCTCCCCTTGATATGTATTGTACCAGACACCTGCACCAACTTGACAGACCTGACATGTCTGATTAATAAAACATGAGAGAGTCTCCGACACTTGTCTTTTGTGGGCAGACTGACGTAGCTGTCACTGTGTGCAGTATTATATAGATAGCTTTGAGTTAGATTATGTATGCCTTACAGGGATATCTGTGGCCAACATGGGATGACAATGCTGCACATGCGTAAGTAATGTGGGATACCAGTTACCTGTTCCACAGACCTCAGTGTACACTATGACATACATAGGCTATGCTGTAGAGACAGATACATCTCTCAAAGGTTGTCACTCCTCTGCTGTAGGCTTCAAGTCCATGTCAAGCAGAGCACCTTCATTACTCTGTTGGAGGGCAGGCTGGATGACTTGATGTGAAAATGTTATCTGACATGGATCACTGCTGCTTCTCTCTTGGGCATGGGTGGTCCTTGCTAGACAAACATTGGCCATGCATTATATCTGCCTTGGAATAATATATTGTGATGTAATGGCTATGCTTCTAAACACCATCAGGTCCATACCCTAGTCACATTGCATGAATCTCGGAGCCTATAGAGATGTACATGCAAAAAGGAACATCATATCGTATTATCGTTCTGATATTTGTCTTCATTACTGACATACAGTCCTGAACTCTGAATCTGATAGGTTGACTTTGGATGTGCACTCATATGTTTCTACTACACAATCCTTAATGAGAAAGTTAGATATATTAATGAGACACGTGTAATTGTCTGACTTCACAGCCCTTACAAAAGCATCCTCTATAAAGTAGATAAACTATTATGGTAGCAGCTGTCTAAATGGCTACATACAATCTAAATGACAGGTACAATTATCAGTTAAACAGTACTAATGGAGGTAATAACATCATATTAATATAAAGGTGTGGAAAGTGCCCAACAATAACTAATAAACAAAAGTATAGGCACTGGACATCCAAACAGTTCCACCACAGAGCCTTTATTGACGAACAGAACTGACCAGCCAGCACATAAACGCTATACACAGTGTTCCACATGATTTGTCTTATAAAACTTCTTCAGATATGCGTACTGACCAACAATACTAGTTAAATAGCTTAATTTACCCCAAACAACCAATGTAGTTACACGTTCAATTAATTATTTTAAAAAGTCTTGATAATTAAAATAAAACAAATATAAATTCGTACCACACCTTTTGGCCACCTAACCTGGACCGAAACACTAAAGGCGGAGGAGTGTCCATATTCATTATGGATATCCACACCTCCAGGCTAGTTGCTCAGCATAATGCATCCGAGATTTTCCAAGTGCAACTAACTCTGGGCAAGATGCAATCCAAATTGTAACTTGCTACGGATCCCCAACCATGCCCCAGGTTCCCACTCCTCATTTCTTGATACACTGGAAAATATTAGGGCACAACCCAACACACTAATAATGGGTGATTTCAACTACCCCACCATTAAATGGGAAAACTACTCATGTACCAACTCTTTTGCACAACATTTTCTGGAATTCATAAATTCCAATGCCTTTGATCAGCTTATCCACACCCCTACCAGGGGCAGCAATATCGTAGACCTGGTCATTACCAACATGGGCCACCAGTGTTCCACACCAGAGGTCAATTTCTCGTTGGTCAGATCTAACCACAAGCTAATCACCCTAGACATCCACATCCCGCCCCAACCACCATTAGGGAAACCACTGCAAAAAATCTCTCCAAAGCCAACTTCACGCTTCCTAAGACAGAAGTGGCAAACCTCACAACACCCATGCAGATGGACAGTAGAGGTACAACTGCTGAATCCTACATAAATGCACTTTATAAGCACTTACATGAGTGCATGGATCATGCTATCCCTAACAGAACTGAGATGCTATCCTCCAAAAAAAGGAAGCCAATCTGGTGGTCCCCTGCCATAAACAAACTCTACAACAGAAGAAAGAAACTGTTACAAAAAAAGAGTAAAATCCCACTGTTGGAGGAACTCCCTGGTCAGCCTCAGTAAGAAGCTGAGATCCCTCATAAAATCCTCCAAAGCTAGTTACAAAAACACAATCACAACTGATTCTAAAGACAAACATAAAGCATTATATAACTATGTCAAGAATCTCAACAGCAACACTCAGAACTACTCTGAGTTACAGCACAATGGCACTAAATATACAGAACCAACTGATATTGCCAACATCCTGGCAGATAGGTTCAGTGCTAACTTTACCCCCACCCCCACCCCCTAAAGAGCCCATCTCTTTACTGGAAGAATGCAAAGTTCCTGTCATCATGGCTGTACAGGTAAAAACCACACTCTCCAAAGCCAAGAACAGAGCATCCATGGAACCTGACAACATCCCAGGCTGCGTTCAACATGAACTACAGAATGAACTGGCACCCCACCTAAGCACCATGTTCAATCATAGCCTCACCTCAGGATCTGTGCCCACTGAATAGCACACAGTGATGGTTATCCCACTCCACAAAGGGGGAGCCACCATGGACCCTGGGAACTATCACCCATTAGCCTAACGAGCCTGGTCTGCAAGACCATGGAACGTATCATCATGGAACTTATAAACAAAGACATTGGTAATCTCCAAACCCTGGACCCCACCCAGTTTGGGTTTGTAAAAAGCAGATCATGTCTCATAAATCTGATAGACTTGTTTGAAGCAGTCACCAAAGCCGTAGACGAGGGTAAGGTGTGCACACAGCCTATCTAGATCTCGCCAAGGCTTTTGACACCATCCCCCACTCTGGAATTATAGATAAACTCACTAAACTAGGTATAAGTCCCTATGTCACAAGATGGGTTGCCAACTGGCTCACTGACAGAACCCACACTGTGAAAGTAGCAGACTCCAAATCCAATTTCAGACCAGTGACAAGTGGAGTACCACAGGGTTCAGTCCTGGGTCCTCTCCTGTTTGGTATCTACTTTTCTGAAGTACAGGCTAACACAGATGGTCTTTGGCTAACGAATTTTACAGATGACTGCAAACTAGGAGCCATAATTGAAACTCCTAATGATGTGGACATTCTACAAAAGGGCATCACTGCGACAGATGCCTGGTGTCAAAGCCATGGCCTCAAGCTCAATGCCAAAAAGTGCATTGTCATCCCCTTTGGTAAAAACTATGTACCCATGAGCTACCACATAGGTGGTAGTCTACTTGACACCGAAAGTGTGATAAGAGACCTTGGGACACAGGTGGACAGTAGTCTCTCCTTTAATAATCACATCGCCACAGTAGTCAGGAAATCCTTCTATGTGGCACACCTCATCACAAAAAGTTTCTCATCCAGGAAAAAAGAGGTAATTGTTCCCCTCTACGTGTCACTCATTAGACCCATTATAGAGTACAATGCCCCTTTTGGTATGTACCTCACAAGACACCTACAACTGGAAAGGCCACAAAAATACCTCACAAAGAGGATTACTGGCCTCAAACAGATGCCCTACGCAGACCGTCTCAAAAAACTCCAGCTTTACTCCATCACATATTGCCTACTCAGAGGCGATATCTGCCTAACATACAAAGCTATGTAACACCCAGAGCTGTTGGACATGCTCCACTTAAAGAAATCTCAATCCCTCTGAGCTACACACTCTAGGGACCTAAACCCTGTCACCACAATAAACAGAACATGCTGGAGGGATAGATCCTTGTCCCAGAGAATTCCCATACTCTGGAACTAACTACCTATCTATATCAAAATCTTGATGAGTGGATGTGAAATAGGAAATTTACCTTGGGGATCACCTCTGTGGCTCTGCTCAACAGGGGCACAGGAAAATAATTTTCTTGGGTGGAAAAATCCAGGGTACCTTTTTGGCTAGGCTTATACAGGCCCTAGGGCCAATAGCCTAGTACCTACCTATGAAGCTATGAAATGCATTTATACATATTTAAATACATTTTTAAAAAAAATAGTTGGTATCAAAATCAATAACTTACTTTAATACATTTAAGAAATGTACAAAATAGAATAAAAGATGAATGAAATAAAATAAATGTAAACTGTTAAATGAATATTCATGTAAATATATGGTATAAGGTCACCATCTAGTGGACAATGTTAAAAACACTACTTTGGTCCATCTAAATGTAATAAATATTAAATAGTCTATGTACACTTAATAAAACACAATTTAGTAGAGTGTATATTGATATAAATATAAATATATAAATATAAAAATTTGATACTATTGAATGTCTCATAATTTGGACGATCTGAGCTTCAGTACAGGTATCAAGGAAGCTGTATCATTTAGACCTGGGTACCTACTGGCCTCTAAAACCACCTGCCAGTAGAGCTCCCTGTACTCTAACCTAGTTTTCCAGGGGCCACCTCTTGGATCTATAGGCACTATCTCAATTACAAAAAAAAAAATGTCAGCCCCTGTACATTTCTGAGTGTGTTTAAACAAAGTATTGTTTTCATTCATTCTCCTAATATCATACGTATGTGCTATCACCTCTATTATATTCTCACTTTACCCCTATCTCCTCCCCCTTAAGGAACCATCACTCATCTACCTTTATCCATTACCCTACCACTCTATCCACAAATATCCCTACATTTAACCACCTTAACCTAAACAAATGGCCCAAGGATCCTGTAAACCCTTACCTTTATTACTACTCCTAATTATACTTATCATTCCCTATCTACTTACTCTCTACGAACATCATAGATTCCTAGGACTGCATACCCACATCACACACACCTCTGTCCTTACTCCCAGCTCCACTCATAGTCTTAGCAACCTCCCCAGCTCAGCTAAGTACTCAGCAGCCATATTTCATAGACTCCATCACATCTCTCAATGTATCCCACTAGCTAGAAAAAATAAGAACCTAATTTTTAAACTTCTACAACTCATCCTAAAAGTTCAGGTCCACTCCCTGTTAGATGGTGATATACTCCCTAACCCAGGTCCTACCACTATTACAGCTACACAGCCTGATACACCAACAATTTCAATCAAACAGACACTTACCAAGCCCCCCAACTCTCTCCTGATAGCTCATCTTAATATTCGTAGCATCAATAACAAAATAGCTCACCTGCATGCCCTTATTGATGTTTATTACTTTGACATCCTCTGTCTGTCTGAAACATGGCTTAATCCATCAATACAAGACAGTGCAGTTCTACCACCTGACTATAATATCATAAGACGTGACCGTAACACTAAAAAATGAGGAGGCATAGCCATACTTTATAAGAATGGATTACAAGTTACCTTGATAGACTCCAAACCTCCACTTTGCAACAATGCAGAAATTATTCTAACTAAGATTCAGCTTAACAAAAGCAAAGCCATATATCTATCATGTGTCTATCTTCCCCCAGGCAATAACATCAACATGTTAGAGGCTATCCTCAGCTGGCTCTCAAGTAACTACCCCCAAGAAACCATTATACTTGGAGATTTTAACATTAACTGGAACTCCTGTATATCTGAGTAGCCTTCTACTCATATCAACTTATATGGTTTTACCCAAACTATAACATCCCCAACCCGCACCAATAAAACTAACAACAAAATTAGTACCCTTGACTGGATACTCACTAATACCCCCCAACTAAACTATAAAACAGGCACCCTCCCTGAGGACATAAGGAGGAAACGTCCAGGACATTGTCTTCTCCTGCTTCCCACTACCTCCAGATAACAAGAAACTATCCCCTGATCGACCCTGTGGTTTTGGCCTGGGATGTATCTCTCTACTATTCTCTGCTAGGGTGCTCCCTGCCTACTACCCTTGGAAACGTCCAGGACATTGTATTCTCCTGCTTCCCACTACCTCCAGATAACAAGAAACTATCCCCTGATTGACCCTGTGGTTTTGGCCTGGGTTGCATCTCTCTACTATTCTCTACTAGGGTGCTCCCTGCCTACTACCCTTGGAAACGTCCAGGACATTGTCTTCTCCTGCTTCCCACTACCTCCAGATAACAAGAAAGTATGTCTACCTTCATCATGCTGTGTTAGGTTTTAATCATCTATTCCTGCTAAGTTTACTGATTGCCACTAGCCAAGCAGCCTGCAGCTACCCCTTCCCCTCTTTCCTCCATTACCTCCTCCCACTTTCCTTGAACTACTACCTAGCTTATCCTCTCTCTCCCATTAGACTACCTCTAAGCTGGGAAGCTCCTTTGTATGCTTACTGCACCTCCGCTCTTGTCCACTAGAAGTCACTCTATCCCTGTCTTTACTTAGTATACTAGTATTTATCTCTACCTTATTCTTCTAATCTCACCCTTCCTACCCCTATCGCTTTCCTCCTTCTAATTACTCTCTTTTTTCCTCTCCTGCTAGGCTACCTTCTCTTGCCTGACTCCCCTAGCTTTTGCTGATACTTTTTCCTTTCTCCTTTGGTCTACTCTGTGCCTTGTCTACCCTATCCTGTCGGGGTTTTCCTGTTTACTTTCCCAGTCTCTTCTGGGTCTAGGACTCCATACATATTATTAGCCCTTCTCATACATTACTGTGTTTACCTGGTCCCACCACTTGCATGCTTTATTGATCTGGGTCATCCTCTCTGTTCCACTACCTACCTTACTCTTCCTCGTATCCCCCTTCTCTCACTTTATTGATTTCTTTACTACTACACGTAATATCCTATCTCTGTCTGTCAGGTCTCGGTACTCCCCTCCTCTAGTCACTTATACCCACCCCTTCCTGTCTATACCTTGCTCCCTGCTATCTCCCCCTCCCCCTCCCTAGGTACTTCCTCTGAATGTTTTTAAAGTCTGTCCCTATCCCTAAGGGCGCCATCTTTGAATCTGCCCACCTTGCTGCTGCTGTGCGTGCTTGGCTGTGTGCTAAAACTGCAGTAAGTTTTTATTTGTTTACTACACACTATTTTTGAGGAACTGTATGGCTATAATGTTTTAGCTTGGGTATATATGTTGATCTTGTAAACGCGAATGCGTTTAGCTATAAGGTAGTGCTTTAGAATTGGGATTGCTCCATTGCTAGTCCCTAGATGATTAGCTACGCATTTATGAAGTTCCTATTAACGCGAATGCGTTTAACTCTATGTTACCTTGTTTGATTTGTTTGTTTTGTGTATTACACACACATTTCAGAGGAACAGTATAGTTTTATGCTTAAGCTTGTGTACATCTGGTGTTCATGTAAACACGAATGCGTATTACACAAACTTTTCCGAGGAACTGTATGGTTTTGATCCTTTAGTTTCTGTACATGTGGTGTACATGTAAACGTGAATGCGTTTAGCTACTTTATATTACTTTTGAAGTGAGATTGCTCCTTCGCGAGTCTCTATATATTTTAACTTTGCTTACACATGTTTCGGTAAACGCGGATGCGTCTAGCTACAAGTTTTCTTAAACTGGACTTCCTCCTATGCTAGCCTCTGTACTACCAGCTATATTTAGCGTTTGTTCTATCCTGCATTTAGCGACTGCTGATAATCAAGCTCTCTCTGAATATGTTTACTGTTCTGCCCAACAGTGTATGTATAGCTGTTTAATCTGTGTTTTTGTGTTTTACATTGCATATACCTACTCTGTGCCTTGTCTAACAATACTGCTCTAAGTGGAGCTGTAGTGGCCTTACTTGTGTAGTCTGGGCTGGGATCCCACTCTGCTAAGGCCCCCCCTTTAGCTTACCTACTTATTGTTACTAAATGTGTACTCTGTCTATATCATCCTTTATGGTTGTGATTAAGTTATAGCTTGCAATAGCCTGTTATGAGATTTACCTATAGCATCTACTATGCCTAGATGTTGATTTTCCCTGCTGATATTGCCTGACCTAGCTTGACTATATGTATATCATTTTACTGATGACTATATGAATGTCATTATACTGATACTGCCTGACCTAGCTTGGCTATATGTATTTCATTATGTGTTTTTTGCTCTGCTCACAACTTGTATAACCTGTGTTTTTCTGCATTTATTCTGCATTGAGATTCTGTGTGTTATATTTTATTTTAACATTTTTTCTCCCACTTTTCCTCTTGTACCAGCTATCCCCTGATTGACCCTGTGGTTTTTGCCTGGGTTGTATCTCTCTACTATTCTCTACTAGGGTGCTCCCTGCCTACTACCCTTGGAAACGTCCAGGACATTGTCTTCTCCTGCTTCCCACTACCTCCAGATAACAAGAAAGTATGTCTACCTTCATCATGCTGTGTTAGGTTTTAATCATCTATTCCTGCTAAGTTTACTGATTGCCACTAGCCAAGCAGCCTGCAGCTACCCCTTCCCCTCTTTCCTCCATTACCTCCTCCCACTTTCCTTGAACTACTACCTAGCTTATCCTCTCTCTCCCATTAGACTACCTCTAAGCTGGGAAGCTCCTTTGTATGCTTACTGCACCTCCACTCTTGTCCACTAGAAGTCACTCTATCCCTGTCTTTACTTAGTATACTAGTATTTATCTCTACCTTATTCTTCTAATCTCACCCTTCCTACCCCTATCGCTTTCCTCCTTCTAATTACTCTCTTTTTTCCTCTCCTGCTAGGCTACCTTCTCTTGCCTGACTCCCCTAGCTTTTGCTGATACTTTTTCCTTTCTCCTTTGGTCTACTCTGTGTGCCCCGCTCCGTTCGCCCTGCGGGCTCACTCCGCTCCTCTCCCTACCCCCAATTCCCACCCACCTCCAGGGGTCCTAGCCTTATACTTCTCTAATCCCATCCATTTCCAAACTACCCTATCCTTCTGCTTCCCGCCAAATTTGAACCCCTCCACCCTCCACACCCCACATCCTCCACATACTTTCCTCCATTAGTTACTAACATCCCCATCCTAAGGCCTCCTTCCTCTTTCTCTATTATCTCTCATTTCTATTGTCATTCCACACACTTTACCTGTCCCTCTATCTTGCAAATACCTTAATATCCTTATCACTAGTCTTACCTCTCTATTATTCTTCCCTGTTAACTTAAACACTGACTACCACCTTGCTAACCCTGATCATATATCTCTACTTTAATCTCTTCTACCTTACTCTCAATAATGGCCCTCAACTTATCCACACAGCTTATACTCTCATTACTACTCGCTACTACTCTCTTCTCTACCTTCCTCCTTTCCTTCATAGAATACCCACTCAACATTCAACACACCAATAAACAAAAACTTACCTCTACCTTCCATACTCCTCTCAGTTCATTCCTAAATGTCAATTCCACCTTTAGCTACAACCTAGCCAAATTCCATAGGCACTCTCACCTCACCTACACCCTATCCTCAGATAGAAAAATAAAACCTCTAACCCTTCTTAAGAGCAACCTTACACCTACTCCTGACGACTCTACCTTAAAAGACGGTGATATTCACCCCAACCCTGGCCCCATGAATCCTTCTCTACAAACATCCAGACCAACCTCAAATAACACCCTTCTCTTAGGGCATCTTAACATACGCAGTGTAAACAACAAAGTACCCTACCTACATGCTCTCCTAGATACTCACAGTTTTGACATTCTCTGTCTCTCCGAAACCTGGCTTAAGCCACCTACCAAAGACACTGAAATTATACCCCAAGGATATAATATACTAAGGCTTGACCGTACTAAACATAAGGGTGGTGGAGTAGCAATTCTGTTTAAAAATCACCTCAACATCTCTACCCTGTCTGCCTGTCCAACCCAGGACAGTAAAGTGGAAGCCATCATTACTAAACTCCAACTAAATGCAAAGAAAGCCCTTTACATCATCTGTATGTATATACCTCCTGGCGATAATATACCTATCTTAGAAAACTTTCTTAGCTGGGTCTCCATTAACTACCCCCAGGAAACTATTATTCTTGGTGACTTTAATATAGAAAAAATGGAAAAAATACCATT
>NC_056732.1:1750699329-1750723782 GCF_019279795.1 Protopterus annectens | reverse complement strand
GGGGAAGACATGTTATAATGATAATCTGTAGCATGCTCTTGTTTTCTTTGGTGTATAAGACATGTTATAATGATAACATGCAGCATGCTCTTGTTGTCCCTGGTATATAGGTCATGTTATAATGATAACAATCTGCAGCATGCTCTTGTCCCTGGTATATAGGACATATTACAATGATAACAATCTGCAGCATGCTCTTGTTGTCCCTGGTATATAGGTCATGTTATGATGATAACAATCTGCAGCGTGCTCTTGTTGTCCCTGGTATATAGGACATGTTACAATGATAACAATCTGCAGCATGCTCTTGTTGTCCCTGGTATATAGGACATGTTACAATGATAACAATCTGCAGCATGCTCTTGTTGTCCCTGGTATATAGGACATGTTATAATAATAACAATCTGCAGCATGCTCTTGTTGTCCCTGTTATATAGGACATGTTACAATGATAACAATCTGTAGCATGCTCTTGTTGTCCCTGGTATATAGGACATGTTATAATGATAACAATCTGCAGCATGCTCTTGTTGTCCCTGGTATATAGGACATGTTATAATAATAACAATCTGCAGCATGCTCTTGTTGTCCCTGTTATATAGGACATGTTACAATGATAACAATCTGTAGCATGCTCTTGTTGTCCCTGGTATATAGGACATGTTATAATGATAACAATCTGCAGCACACTCTTGTTGTCCCTGGTATATAGGACATGTTATGATGATAACAATCTGCTGCATGCTGTTGTTGTCCCTGGTATATAGGACATGTTATAATGATAACAATCTGCAGCATGCTTTTGTTCTCCCTGGTATATAGATCATACTTTGCATTTCAATATTTATGAGTTTTTTTTGAAGTGTGGTTTTATAAATTACCACCCTTTTCTACTCTGCAATGCTGGACTGCTTTTCTGAGTAACATACTAATGCATGCATGCTTTTACTTTACAACTGAAACATGCATACTCAATGTGATACAAGTTTTTAACCACAATAAGCTGAATTTACTCCTAATGGTAAAATAACAGTCCGTTTGGAAGCATCCTTACCGCTTGCATCTCTCATCCTTCTCACAATGCTGGACTGCTGTTCTAAGTAACATACTAATGCATGCATGCTTTTACTTTACAACTGAAACATGCATGCTCAATGTGATACAAGTTTTTAACCGCAATAAGCTGAATTTACTGCTAATGGTAAAATAACAGTCCGTTTGGAAGCATCCTTACCGCTTGCACCTCTCATCCTTCTCATTCTTTGTTCATAGGTCTGCACATTCAGTGCCTGTTCTGCATTAGCTATGGGAAAAACAGAACACAGCAGAGTACCATTAATAACACCACAAATGAATATATACAGCTGCCACATCCTACAAGCATTGCCTGTAAGTGGTACTTACACATTTGTGGAGTGCCATCATTCCTGAATTCCTTTAATTTCTAGGTTCCACTATATTAACTTGGGAGCATAGCACGTACTATGAGCATTGAGGGACACTGTGGATTGTAATGGTGGCCTTGGCCAGAGATATGTAGGCAACAGCACTGTGAGGGCAGTACCTGAAAAACATGCTGTATGGCATTACTGTTTGGACTGTGTGTCTCATTACGGTGTTCCTCTGTGTGTGTGTGTGTGTGTGTGTGTGTGTGTGTGTGTGTGTGTGTGTGTGTGTGTGTGTGTGTGTGTGTGTGTGTATGCATCTCCAATGGTTTTCTCAGCCATGAGTCTAGTGCATAGGATGCATCCACATCTTAGTGAGGCTTGGTGATATCCTCCATAGCACACTTCTGGTGCAGTTGGGGAATGAAGCACATATGGAAGTCTTGCTAACTAGAAAGGTTGCCAGCACACACATTCCACATGATTCTGATAACATTACACATGACTTGGCAGTTGTTCAAGTGATAGACCTTTTGGTTAATGTAGACTCTACCCTGTTCCCCAGGTGTTGTTCTCTTGTGTACATGACTGTGATGTTTGGCACTTATTACTGGAAAGTTATGTGATATATGTTGCAGTTGTAGCATACTTGTGATCCTCTCCTCGGAACTTATGTTAAAATATATGTTCCCTCTGCTGTGTTGTGGCATAGCATGCAGGAATGTTTGGAAGATCCCAGATGCTGATACCTATGAAACACCAAGCATGGCCTCTGGTAGTCTGTTTAGGGTACCTGCGGTTAACATGCTAAGTTAAACACATACCTTATATTCCAATGAGTTGAGTTCCCAACATGTGGTTCTGTATCTGACTCAATGCTGCCAGAGGTCCAACAGTTCCTCTACTGTGTTGTTGGCTTGTGAATTCTTCACCTTCTCTTTCTATGGCTATTAGTAGCAGCAGCAGCATCGGCTTCAGCTTGTAGCACACACATATGTATGTAAATTGTAGCTGCTACTAACAATCTGTCAGTGTTTACATTGTCCCCAAGATTCAGCAAGCTCTGCAAAGTGTGCAGGAATAGTGCAAGAGCTGCTACACTCAATATGGCCACTGAGCGATCCAGGATTGAGTTTCCATAATGTGCATGAGCACTCCTACACTATTCTTGCATGGACACAACTCCTGTATGCTAATTACCCCCATCTGCTGGTGATAACCATGCAAATGAGGTGAATTAGTGATCCAGGAAGCTGCCAGGCATACTTGCAGAAATAGTGTAGACTGCAGAAATGTATTCAGCAAGTAGCGGAATACATTTCTGCAAACTACAAAAAGGCATGACAGCTAGTACAAAAGCATGTATTATAAGGGTTAGGTATGCCAATAGCCAAATATATGGCCATTGGCATGAAAAACAGAAGAAATATTATAAAATTATAACTCTTTTTTTTTGGCCGATTCCAGACATTTAAGCATAGGGCAGCGGTTTGCCAATGAGATTGAGCCGAAAATAAAAAAAATGAGAAAAGTAAATTTTAAGATAATTCTGCATTTTGCCATTATAGTCAACGGTGTGCATACGTAAACAATACCAGGGAATAGTGGTGCTTAGTGGGAAGGCTCAGTGTGAGTGTAGTTATTAGGAATTAGCAGTCAATCCTATGCAAATGAGGGGAGTTGTACTTAATCACAGGTTGGAGGGAAAAATTTCTAAGTGTCAGACTGCACAAAGAAACTATACCAGGTTGCAAGGCAAAGGCAGAAAGATAAAGAAGATAGTCAGACACCCTTCATAAGGGATTCCAGCAACAACCTGCTTACCAGCCCACAGGACATCAAAGGCAGATGGAAGGAGTATTTCCAGCAGCTTCTGAATGAAGAAAACCCCACAGAAGCGGTACTGCCCCAGAAACAGCCTACAATGAGAGTAGAAGTGGAGCCCAGCTTAGAAGAAGTAAGAGCAGCACTAAGGAAAATGAAGTCAGGGAAAGCAGCAGGCTCAGATGAAGTCACAGCAGATATGATAAAGTTGCTGGGTGAGCTAGGGGAGAAATGGCTGTTGAGGGTACTAATTGCAGTGTGGAGAGAAAGGGGCATCCCAGATGACTGGAGAATAAGCATACTCGTGCCAGTGTACAAGAACAAAGGGGACATCCACAACTGTGGACAGTACAGAGGCATCAAACTCCTACCACATTGCATGAAAGTTCTCGAGAGGGTAACTGATAAATGGATACGCAGAATAGTATAATGTAAGATGGGAGATGAACAGTTCAGATTCAGATCAGGATGCAGCACAATTGACCTGATGTTTGCATTGAGACAGATACTTGACAAGAAACTAGAGAAGAGGAGAGAGTCAAACTGTGCTTTCCTAGACTTGGAGAAAGCATATGACAAGGTCCCAAAAAAGCTGATCTGGGCAGTACTGCGGTGGTTTGAAGTCCCAGAAACATTGGTAGAATTAGTACAGGCTATGTACAAGGACCCAGTGACTCAAGTATGAACAGTGTTTGACCTCACTGAGGGGTTTCCAGTGGGAGTGGGTGTACACCAGGGTTCAGCTCTGAGCCCATTGCTGTTCATACTGGTAATAGACTACATCAGCAAACAAGTTGGAGGGGTCAGAGCAACAAAGCTGCTGTATGCAGACAATGTGGCAGTACAGGCAGACTCTGATCTAGAGCTTCAGCAAAGGATAGGAGAATGGAATGCAAATCTGAAGGCACATGGGATGAAACTAAGCACAGATAAGACAGTGGTAATGGCAGTAGATTGGGGAAAGCAGAAGAAGCTGAGAATAGAGATAGATGGGAAGATAGTGGAACAGGTAAACAGCTTCAAGTACCTGGGGGAGAGGTTGAGGAGAAGGGTAGCCTGAATGAAGAGGTCAAAGCTAGAATCAGAGGGGCTGCAGCCAACTGGCATAGAGTATCAGGTATAGTCTATGACAGAAGAATGCCAAAGAAGCTGAAAAGTAAGGTGTACAAGACAGTGGTGCGACCAGTACTACTGTATGGTACAGAAACCTGGGCAGTAAAGGCAGAACAGTTGAAGAAGCTAGAGGTGATGGAAATGAAGTGCCTGAGAAAGGTGGTAGGATGCACACTGCGGGACAGGCAAAGAAATGAGGACATAAGAGCAGAAGCCAAAGTAGCTCCAATTGCAGAAAAGATCAAAGAGAACAGATTACGATGGTATGGGCACATGTGCAGAAAAGCAGAAGACAATCTTGTGAGGGAGATTTGGGACAGACAGGAAGAAGGTAAGAGGAAGCGAGGGCATTCAGCAAAGAGGTGGATGGATTGTGTGAAAGAAGATCTGCGACAGGTAGGCATGAGTGTTGAAGAAGGCAGGAGAGTGGCATTTAATTGAGAGAGTTGGCGACAGTTAATACGATACCCAGACCCCATGTAAATGGGAAAAAGGGGGATGATGATGATGAAGACTGCACCTAACCATGTAGGTGCTCTAACACCATTGTGTAGACAGGAGGAGCAAGGAACAAGAAAAGGGGGTGTGTCATGCTTGCTGGAAGCACATTGGAGCTCTGTTTCCAGGTGTCAGCTTAGCTAAGCACAGCTAGTAGAATGGGTGTGTCTGAGGCTGTGTACTCATACTCCATGAACTGAAGAGAGTGTGAACATGCATGGGAGGGGCATGTCATGCTGTTTACATACCAACAGGCTGGAAGAGGAAGTGTAGAAGGAAAAGGCAAAGGAAGTATCAGAACAAGGGAAATGCTATATAAACCAACAATATGGGAGTCTGCAACCCACAACTGACCAATGAAAGCACTTGAATAATACAACTGACAGGTGGCTGCAGAGCTGAAGAGGGGAGGGCATGTCAAATAGAAGTAAAGGTTAACAGCACAAAATAAAGGTGAACTGATGTAGAAATCAGTACTATGGGAGTCTTGTAACTCAGAATGGGCCCTGCAAATATAATACAGCTGGCAGGTAGCTGCAGAGCTGTAAATATGAGGAGATGCAAGTAAAAATTAGTTGCAAAAAGGGCAACAGCAGAATAAAGGCAACCATCCACAAATCACCAGTAACGTGTCTAACACTCACAGTGGCTAAATCCAAGCCATAATCAAGTAATCTGACATCTGGAATGAATCAGAAATAGTGACACTGACAGGCAGCAGTAGCATCATGCCACTAGAAAGTATGGAAACACCCCTCAGGCTTTGTTTCCCCATAAACTCTGCACCTTCAGAGTAATCCTGGGAATTTAAATGCTAGGGGCTGCCATTGCTTCGATACTTCACCATGTGCTGGAGGCTGATGATGGTGAGGAGGATAATGCTGCCAACTGCTGCAGACCCAGGAGGAGGAGGAGACTGTTCAGACCCAGGGTGACCTATCAGGGGCTACATGACCTAGAGATTGTAGAGAGTTACAGGGTGGACAAGGACATATGTCAGCAAATTATGGAGCTGTGCTGGCATCACCTCACATCCAGATCAAACAGAGGGGTACCCATCCAAGTGGATACTAATGTATGTGTAGCCTTAAGAATACTAGCTACAGGTACTGTCCAAGCACCTACTGAGAATATCATGGGGGTGTCACAGACATCTGCACCAGAGAAATCCATCAGTTCTTGGATGTCATGCTACCACATGTTCCTGAACACATCCACTTCCCTAACACCTGTGAGGAATTCATCAGCAATATGTCTCTCCTTCACCATGTAGCTGAATACCCACAGGTAATGTGTGCCATAGACCACTTGCACATCCACATCAAAACACCACCAGGTGAGTGGGGTAGGTTCTACATCAACCGCAAGTGCTTGCCTCCCATCAACTGCCAGGTTGTGGTGATGCCCAGGGCATTATCATGCAAGTGTGTGCTGACAGCCCTGAAAGCTATCATGACGCCCACATCTGGAATTCCACACAGCTGTATCAGGGGTTTGCCAGGGGGGACATCCCAATTGGCCATCTAGTGGGGGATGCTGGCTATGCTCTGGAGCTGTGGCTGATGACACCCATCAGAAATGCACACACATCCAAACAAGAATGCCATAATGAGGCACATGCACAAACCAGGATCATTACAGTGTGTGTGTTTTGGATGCTCAAGTCATGGTTCTGCTGCATTGACATATCTGGTGGAGCCTTGCAGTACTCTCCAGCTACATGTGGAGAAATGTTCACAGTATGTGCCATACTACATAGTATAATCCTGCGGAAACAGCCACAGGAGGAACAATACTGGGAAGGGACACACAGCCGACCACCATTGCCAAGGTCACCACAGGCACAGAGGGACTTGGAGGAGGAACTTCCTGAGCCTGCCCCTAGAGGCAGACAGAGGAGTGCCCAGTATGTCTATGCCTTGGCAAAGAGGCAATGCATAGCACACACACTGACACTGTAGGGACCCATGGACTGATACTTCTCTCCAACTCAGACATACAGTAGAAGAGATGCCAGACATGACACTACCTGTACTGTACCCAAGGAGTGTACTGCGTGCATCCCACACAGTCAGACCTCCAGCATCATCCTCAATACCACCCCAGGCACAAAGTATGTCACCTTTACTATCAGTTACTGAACGGAGTACTATATTCTGATAGTTATATCTATGCTATGGATGCAAGCATGCAAGGGAATCTGTCAGCCAAATAGGATAGCAGCAGATAGCTGACAGCTATATGAGACAGCATGAAATCCATAACAAATACCGGTCTCCTCATACTAGGCAGTAGTACTCAGGGTGACAACTCCCACTGCAGTACATGTGGTGGCTTGACTAACTGTGGGTGTCCACAGGTCACACACATGGATGTCAATAAGCATTCCCACTTTGAGGACCTTTTCACCCACTACACCCCAGTGCTATACTTAGAAAGGGCTGCTGCTGTACTGCACTGTAAAGGTACTGTGTGGCTCCCTTCACCCTATGGTCTAACTTGAGATTGCAGTGCCAGCATAACACTGCTCTACCAATGAGTAGACAGGTGTGGTTTACCCACTGAGTCCTGGCATATTTGAGTGTGTGTGTGTGTGTGTGTGTGTGTGTGTGTGTGTGTGTGTGTGTGTGTGTGTGTGTGTGTGTGTGTGTGTGTGTGTGTGTATGTGTATTTATATGTATTTATTTACACTTATTTACATATAATTTGAATTAATTTATCTTGCTATTAATGTACACTATTTATATATCTATATGCATGTTTTATAAATGTATTCTTTTTTTATATATATTTTTTATATGAATGTATAATATAATATATATGATTTATGTAATAACATTTTAGATGAGATCAAACTACACATTTTTTAGTTATCATTAGTTTTATTAAAATTATAAATAGTATAAAGATTTTTAAAGGTCAACTTTTAACCTTTGTATGGGATTTCAAAATTTAGTATTTAGCTAAAAATGGATGAAGATTTGTAACATTGATTTAAAATTTCTCTTAATTACTTATATCTTGATTAACACTACTAATTGAATAATGAATATTGAGACCTGCATTTAAATGAAGCCACGATGTATGTTCTTTGAGGTCTGAAGAAACGTTTGTGAAACGTGAAAGCGCTAACCAGTCTTATTTTACTTTGTTTGTTAAATAAACTATTCTGTGGTGTCAGCCGTGGAGTGCTTTTGTTGTTTTTACGTGGATTTATTGTTGCCTTCTAAGAAGCACCTTATCCAGAACCACTTGTTTTTTCGCAATGGATAAAGGTAGATGAGTGATGGTTCCTTAAGGGGGAGGAGATAGGGGTAAAGTGAGAATATAATAGAGGTAATAGCACATACATATGATATTAGGAGAATGAATGAAAACAATACTTTGTTTAAACACACTCAGAAATGTACAGGGGCTGACATTTTTTTTTTTGTAATTGAGATAGTGCCTATAGATCCAAGAGGTGGCCCCTGGAAAACTAGGTTAGAGTACAGGGATCTCTACTGGCAGGTGGTTTTAGAGGCCAGGGGGTACCCAGGTCTAAATGATACAGCTTCCTTGATACCTGCACTGAAGCTCAGATCGTCCAAATTATGAGACATTCAATAGTATCAAATTTTTATATTTATATATTTATATTTATATCAATATACACTCTACTAAATTGTGTTTTATTAAGTGTACATAGACTATTTAATATTTATTACATTTAGATGGACCAAAGTAGTGTTTTTAACATTGTCCACTAGATGGTGACCTTATACCATATATTTACATGAATATTCATTTAACAGTTTACATTTATTTTCTTTCATTCATCTTTTATTCTATTTTGTACATTTCTTAAATGTATTAAAGTAAGTTATTGATTTTGATACCAACTATTTTTTTAAAAATGTATTTAAATATGTATAAATGCATTTCATAGCTTCATAGGTAGGTACTAGGCTATTGGCCCTAGGGCCTGTATAAGGATTGCCAAAAAGGTACCCTGGATTTTTCCACCCAAGAAAATTATGTTCCTGTGCCCCTGTTGAGCAGAGCCACAGAGGTGATCCCCAAGGTAAATTTCCTATTTCGCATCCACTCATCAAGATTTTGATATAGATAGGTAGTTAGTTCCAGAGTATGGGAATTCTCTGGGACAATGATCTATCCCTCCAGCATGTTCTGTTTATTGTGGTGGCAGGGTTTAGGTCCCTAGAGTGTGTAGCTCAGAGGGATTGAGATTTCTTTAAGTGGAGCATGTCCAACAGCTCTGGGTGTTACATAGCTTTGTATGTTAGGCAGATATCGCCTCTGAGTAGGCAATATGTGATGGAGTAAAGCTGGAGTTTTTTGAGACGGTCTGCGTAGGGCATCTGTTTGAGGCCAGTAATCCTCTTTGTGAGGTATTTTTGCGGCCTTTCCAGTTGTAGGTGTCTTGTGAGGTACATACCAAAAGGGGCATTGTACTCTATAATGGGTCTAATGAGTGACACATAGAGGGGAGCAATTACCTCTTTTTTCCTGGATGAGAAACTTTTTGTGATGAGGTGTGCCACATAGAAGGATTTCCTGACTACTGTGGCAATGTGATTATTAAAGGAGAGACTACTGTCCACCTGTGTCCCAAGGTCTCTTATCACACTTTTGGTGTCAAGTAGACTACCACCTATGTTGTAGCTCATGGGTACATAGTTTTTACCAAAGGGGATGACAATGCACTTTTTGGCATTGAGCTTGAGGCCATGGCTTTGACACCAGGCATCTGTCGCAGTGATGCCCTTTTGTAGAATGTCCACATCATTAGGAGTTTCAATTATGGCTCCTAGTTTGCAGTCATCTGTGAAATTCGTTAGCCAAAGACCATCTGTGTTAGCCTGTACTTCAGAAAATTAGATACCAAACAGGAGAGGACCCAGGACTGAACCCTGTGGTACTCCACTTGTCACTGGTCTGAAATTGGATTTGGAGTCTGCTACTTTCACAGTGTGGGTTCTGTCAGTGAGCCAGTTGGCAACCCATCTTGTGACATAGGGACTTATACCTAGTTTACTGAGTTTATCTATAATTCCAGAGTGGGGGATGGTGTCAAAAGCCTTGGCGAGATCTAGATAGGCTGTGTGCACACCTTACCCTCGTCTACGGCTTTGGTGACTGCTTCAAACAAGTCTATCAGATTTATGAGACATGATCTGCTTTTTACAAACCCAAACTGGGTGGGGTCCAGGGTTTGGAAATTACCAATGTCTTTGTTTATAAGTTCCATGATGATACGTTCCATGGCCTTGCAGACCAGGCTCGTTAGGCTAATGGGTGATAGTTCCCAGGGTCCATGGTGGCTCCCCCTTTGTGGAGTGGGATAACCATCACTGTGTGCTATTCAGTGGGTACAGATCCTGAGGTGAGGCTATGATTGAACATGGTGCTTAGGTGGGGTGCCAGTTCATTCTGTAGGTCATGTTGAACGCAGCCTGGGATGTTGTCAGGTTCCATGGATGCTCTGTTCTTGGCTTTGAAGAGTGTGGTTTTTACCTGTACAGCCATGATGACAGGAACTTTGCATTCTTCCAGTAAAGAGATGGGCCCTTTAGGGGGTGGGGGTGGGGGTAAAGTTAGCACTGAACCTATCTGCCAGGATGTTGGCAATATCAGTTGGTTCTGTATATTTAGTGCCATTGTGCTGTAACTCAGAGCAGTTCTGAGTGTTGCTGTTGAGATTCTTGACATAGTTATATAATGCTTTATGTTTGTCTTTAGAATCAGTGGTGATTTTGTTTTCGCAACTAGCTTTGGAGGATTTTATGAGGGATCTCAGCTTCTTACTGAGGCTGACCAGGGAGTTCCTCCAACAGTGGGATTTTACTCTTTTTTTGTAACAGTTTCTTTCTTCTGTTGTAGAGTTTGTTTATGGCAGGGGACCACCAGATTGGCTTCCTTTTTTTGGAGGATAGCATCTCAGTTCTGTTAGGGATAGCATGATCCATGCACTCGTGTAAGTGCTTATAAAGTGCATTTATGTAGGATTCAGCAGTTGTACCTCTACTGTCCATCTGCATGGGTGTTGTGAGGTTTGCCACTTCTGTCTTAGGAAGCGTGAAGTTGGCTTTGGAGAGATTTTTTGCAGTGGTTTCCCTAATGGTGGTTGGGGCGGGATGTGGATGTCTAGGGTGATTAGCTTGTGGTTAGATCTGACCAATGAGAAATTGACCTCTGGTGTGGAACACTGGTCACCCATGTTGGTAATGACCAGGTCTAGGATATTGCTGCCCCTGGTAGGGGTGTGGATAAGCTGATCAAAGGCATTGGAATTTATGAATTCCAGAAAATGTTGTGCAAAAGAGTTGGTACATGAGTAGTTTTCCCATTTAATGGTGGGGTAGTTGAAATCACCCATTATTAGTGTGTTGGGTTGTGCCCTAATATTTTCCAGTGTATCAAGAAATGAGGAGTGGGAACCTGGGGCATGGTTGGGGATCCGTAGCAAGTTACAATTTGGATTGCATCTTGCCCAGAGTTAGTTGCACTTGGAAAATCTCAGATGCATTATGCTGAGCAACTAGCCTGGAGGTGTGGATATTCTTAATGAATATGGACATGCAGAGGCCTTTAGTGTTTCGGTCCAGGTTAAGTGGTTGAAAGGTGTGGTACGAATTTATATTTGTTTTATTTTAATTATCAAGACTTTTTTAACATAATTAATTGAACGTCTAACTACTTTGGTTGTTTGGGGTAAATTAAGCTATTTAAACTAGTATTGTTGGTCAGTACGCTCATCTGAAGAAGTTTTATAAGACAAATCATGTGGAACACTGTGTATAGCGTTTATCTGCTGGCTGGTCATTTCTGTTCGTCAATAAAGGCTCTGTGGTGGAACTGTTTGGATGTCCAGTGCCTATACTTTTGTTTATTAGTTATTGTTGGGCACTTTCCACACCTTTATATTAATATGATGTTATTACCTCCATTAGTACTGTTTAACTGATAATTGTACCTGTCATTTAGATTGTATGTAGCCATTTAGACAGCTGCTACCATAATAGTTTATCTACTTTATAGAGGATGCTTTTGTAAGGGCTGTGAAGTCAGACAATTACACGTGTCTCATTAATATATCTAACTTTCTCATTAAGGATTGTGTAGTAGAAACATATGAGTGCACATCCAAAGTCAACCTATCAGATTCAGAGCTCAGGTTTGTATGTCAGTAATGAAGACAAATATCAGAACGATAATACGATATGATGTTCCTTTTTGCATGTACATCTCTATAGGCTCCGAGATTCATGCAATGTGACTAGGGTATGGACCTGATGGTGTTTAGAAGCATAGCCATTACATCACAATATATTATTCCAAGGCAGATATAATGCATGGCCAATGTTTGTCTAGCAAGGACCACCCATGCCCAAGAGAGAAGCAGCAGTGATCCATGTCAGATAACATTTTCACATCAAGCCATCTAGCCTGCCCTCCAACAGAGTAATGGAGGTGCTCTGCTTGACATGGACTTGAAGCCTACTGCAGAGGAGTGACAACCTTTGAGAGATGTATCTGTCTCTACAGCATAGCCTATGTATGTCATAGTGTACACTGAGGTCCGTGGAACAGGTAACTGGTATCCCACATTACTTACGCATGTGCAGCATTGTCATCCCATGTTGGCCACAGATAGCCCTGTAAGGCATACATAATCTACCTCAAAGCTATCTATATAATACTGCACACAGTGACAGCTACGTCAGTCTGCCCACAGAAGACAAGTGTCGGAGACTCTCTCATGTTTTATTAGTCAGACATGTCAGGTCTGTCAAGTTGGTGCAGGTGTCTGGTACAATACATATCAAGGGGAGGATTATATTCATTACTACATCCAATGAGGGATGGATACAGGGGATTGCTGATGTATATTGCTATTGATGTAATGCCATTGCTTATCAGATGTAGGATGTAGACTATCGACCTCCCCACAGTAGATGCAGGTTGCAGTTGAAATATGTACCAATGTCTATCAATACAGACATGGGGAATAGTGCACTCATGGTAATTGACAGATGTGAGGAATAGTGTACTCATGGTTATTAACAGATGTGAGGAATAGTGTACTCATGGTTATTGACAGGTGTGAGGAATAGTGTACTCATGGTTATTGACAGATGTGAGGAATAGTGTACTCATGGTAATTGACAGATGTGAGGAATAGTGTACTCATGGTAATTGACAGATGTGAGGAATAGTGTACTCATGGTTATTGACAGATGTGAGGAATAGTGTACTCATGGTTATTGACAGATGTGAGGAATAGTGTCCTCATGGTTATTGACAGGTGTGAGGAATAGTGTACTCATGGTAATTGACAGATGTGAGGAATAGTGTACTCATGGTTATTGACAGATGTGAGGAATAGTGTCCTCATGGTTATTGACAGGTGTGAGGAATAGTGTACTCATGGTTATTGACAGGTGTGAGGAATAGTGTACTCATGGTTATTGACAGATGTGAGGAATAGTGTACTCATGGTTATTGACAGGTGTGAGGAATAGTGTACTCATGGTTATTGACAGATGTGAGGAATAGTGTACTCATGGTTATTGACAGATGTGAGGAATAGTGCACTCATGGTTATTGACAGATGTGAGGAATAGTGCACTCATGGTTATTGACAGATGTGAGGAATAGTGCACTCATGGTTATTGACAGATGTGAGGAATAGTGTACTCATGGTTATTGACAGATGTGAGGAATAGTGTCCTCATGGTTATTGACAGGTGTGAGGAATAGTGTACTCATGGTTATTGACAGATGTGAGGAATAGTGTACTCATGGTTATTGACAGATGTGAGGAATAGTGCATTCATGGTTATTGACAGATGTGAGGAATAGTGTACTCATGGTTATTGACAGATGTGAGGAATAGTGTACTCATGGTTATTGACAGATGTGAGGAATAGTGTACTCATGGTTATTGACAGATGTGAGGAATAGTGTACTCATGGTTATTGACAGATGTGAGGAATAGTGTCCTCATGGTTATTGACAGGTGTGAGGAATAGTGTACTCATGGTTATTGACAGATGTGAGGAATAGTGCACTCATGGTTATTGACAGATGTGAGGAATAGTGCACTCATGGTTATTGACAGATGTGAGGAATAGTGCACTCATGGTTATTTTATAATAAGCAGGTACATTTATTATTACTACGGGGTATGTTGATTCATTCCTGTGCAGTTCATGTAACACCCCATGGCTTTGTCAGTAGTCATTAGTGCCACAGACCATCTGTTTTGTTCAGGACTTCTGACATGTATAGTCAAATATGAGGGAAAACAGCATTGACATGTCTGTTACCACACAGGTGACATCTGCTGCTTTAGGTGAAGTCTCACACCATGGTTGAATATTGTTGTTCTGTGATACCATTTGCAAACCAACTGATAACATAGGATTTGATATTCACCTTGGTTAGTTTCCCACTGAGGACAAATGTTTGATTGTGGTGAAGGTCTTGGCCAAGTTACAATAGTATGCCTGCACAGTTCTGACATTTTCTATGTCTCTGGTCACAGTCTTGAATCCAACCAGGTTTTGCAGTAACATGATACCCTTGACAACACCTAACAGGAACACTTCCAGTGTTTAGAGGTCACCTATTTCTCTGTGTCTGATAGGCATGCAAATGGTATCCATTGCCTTATGGCAGAGGTTGCATAAAGTTATGGTTTTGTAATCTCACTTGAATTTTGCTAATCATCCCTTGTGTGGTTGGAAAATGGTCACTGTATTCCATTCTTTGTGGACAACAGCAGTACTCGGACTGTGGTTGAATATGGTGCCTAGGCAGCAAGCTCACTGTTGAAGCACATGAAGAACACAGGCAAGAATGCCATCTGGTCCCATGGTGACTGTGCTCCTAGTCTTGGAGAGGTCAGTGATAACTTTGTCATTGTAGATACCACAGCTCAGAGATTATGTTGAGCACATGGTTTGTACTAACTGTGCTGGGTGGCAGGGAGGCACTGTTCATGTCAGCTATCAGGTTTGGAAGTTACAGTGGGTCAGTGTGTGTGCTACCATACATAGATCTAAATGCATATTATATTATATATTATATATATGTATATTATATATATATATATATATATATATATATATATATATATATATATATATATATATATTATATATTATATATTATATTATATGTTATATATCCAAATACATATTATATTATATTATATTATATTATATTATATTATATTATATTATATTATATTATATTATATTAGTTTGCAGATGTACATGAAGAAAGACCTCTGGTTATCCCTGGATATGTTGTTGTGCAACGTCTTAGCATGGTTGCTTTGTGTGGGTTCTTGAAGGTGTCTTATTTATGCTGAGGAGAGTGGCCTTCCACCACCAGTTTCTCAATGTTGTATTTGTAAACAGCAACTTCTTTCACTTTCTGTATAATGTAGTTATGACAGACATACACCGGTATGGTATGTATTCTCCGTAGGGTCTTTGAGCCTATCAGGCACGGCTGTGTGTATACACTCGTATAGATGTATAGACAGGACATAAAGGACTTAGGTACTAGAGCTGCCAATAACCTTTGTGGAAACTGTGTCTTGGAAGTATTTTAGACCATTCCTTAGGAGTGTGTAGTTATCTGGGATGATGATTGCAAACCTGACTGCTCCTTTTGGGAGTTCAGTAGCTATATCTGATTCAAAAACATAGTGCCTTATGGTTGTATTAACAGTGCAGGCACTATACATGTCATTATTTTGTTCACTCATATTGTTGAGGTACAGGCCTGGAGTATAAGATAACTTTGTGGGGTGTTGCAGTCTTTCTTCCATGGCATTTCGGTTCACAAACTCCAAGTGTAGGTGAGTCTGTTGTCCCATAATTATCCTGATTAATGGATGTGTACTTTCACTCACCCCTGCCTGGGTTGTTATACTCTACTTTAATTGTCCCATGTAGTAATATATAGGTTCTATGGCCTTCTGTATTTATGAACGGTGACCTATTAATGGCGATAATAGGAAAGGGTTTCCTATCCACAGTAGGTTAGTCATAGAATAAGTCCATATATTTATCTTTTCTAAACAGCCTTGAGGTGTACTGATCTTCAGTATAAATAGATACGACACCTCCTGTGGTTCACACAGCTTCCATTTGCTGTGTGGATGTTTGGAAGGCATTGCCATGGAAGGGCAAAATACATACAGCTGCTTAAAACCAAGTTTCTGTGACTGCAGAGAGTGCTTACAGACAGTGGGGCTTCACTTTGTTGGAGGTGGACATTTTCACATTGGTTATTCTGCTTTTGTGACATTGCCTAATAAAGGGATTATGGTGCAGTCAAGTGGCTTATGTCTGGCAAAGCAGTGTGCTCTATCCAGCATCTCATCCCACACTGACAGGTACTGTATCACTGTATGACTCCACATACTTGGGCAAGTTCATTGAATCTGTTCTTTATATAGTGGTATCATCCAGTGAGCATATAATGCTGCTCAGACATATGGATATACCTGGTAGGGACCCATTTTTAATAGTTCAGTCATGTCTGTGTCCATATATTTCATGTAGCCACATCTCCAGTTGTGTATACCAAGATGACATATGCTAGTCTAAGAGTAGGACTTGTTGAGAAAATTGATTGCATGTGTGCTGTGATGACTATATCTGTCACACAGCTGACACTAAACATTCCTTGTTTAAGGTGTTGAGTGGGGCATCTGTACATCTCACTATACAGACAACTATCATGAAAACCTTTGGAATACATGTCCATTGCCTTGGGCACTTCTATGTTGAGACAGTGGTGATGTTATGTCTAATGTGTTTTCTCTGATTGTAGCCTGATTGAGTCTAGGAATCATCTGCTGTCTAGGTTGGTTTGTGGGGAGTACCTCTGCATGTGATGGTTTATGTTGGGTGCATATTATGAGTAGAAGTCAAGGAGTGTGAGCAGACATTTCTAGTGTTACCCATCTGGAAGCTAGAAAGCACTGATTCCAGATCCCTACAATATGTGGATCTCTTGACATTTGTACTTCAGTGATGAAGGTGATACAGGTGATTCGGTGCACATGAGACATTATCTGCACTTATTCAGTAACTCATGTCAGCTATGCTAAAGGGAGAAACAGAGGGGAAATGATAATTGATAATGAGAGATTTGAACCTGGTATCTGCATAGAGAGTGCAAACAGCAGGCGTATATTGATGTGACTGCCATTTTCAGGTGACTAATCTATCTGATGTACATTTTGAGGCCCTTCATAAGGTGGGTCAATAGACTGATAGGTAAGTGGGTAAATTGCTGCTTGTTATGCAGCAGAGGTTCTGCCAGCTAGATCGGATCTGCTACATAGCAGCAGCCAAGTCAATTTGAAAGCAAGTGTATTGAAGTTTCTGCACTTCTGAGGTCAAAGTATTACAGCCTCTGCACACAGCCCAGATCAGGTAATACAAAGACACACTGTTAAAGTCCAAATTGAGTCCAGACAAGTAATTGTCAAGTAGATGCTCCTACTGTACATCCATGCCACAAGTGTACAGATGGGGTTTCTCCAGATAGAGATGTCATCTTCTTCTACCTATTCCTTTGGACAGTACCATTAGGGCTCACCATGGCAGATGTTCTGCTTCCATTTCTAACTATCCTCTGTGTCTTGTTCTGTCACACCAACCACCTGCATGTCATCTGTCACCACATCCATGCACCTTATCTTAAGCCTTCCTATTTCCTCTTACCTGAGAGCTCCATCCTTATCATCCTTCCCCAACATACACAGCATCACTCCTCAGCACATCCAAAGCAACACAAGCCCACCACTCTGTCTTCATCTCCAAACTGTACAACCTGATCTCTCACTGTAATTTATGGTTAATACTCCTGTCCATCCTCTGCTCACACAATGTAAACCATAACATCTGGTACTGTGCCAACAACTGTTATGCCTCCTGCCTTTTTGTCAGTGGCACCATCTGAGACCCATATGACATAGCTGGTCTCACTACCATCTTGTAGATGCTCCATGTCAGTGTTATTGGTACTCGTCTGTCAAAGATCACTCCTGACACTGTTCTCTACACACTGCACCATGCATGCTCTCTCTTCTTCACCTGTCTTCTGCACTCACCATTACTCAAAACTGTTAGCCCAGAGTATTTTACTTCATATGCCTTTGCCAACTGTACTCCCTGCATTCTAACTATTCCTCTTTTCTCCCTCTCATTCACACACACATATTCTTTGTCATGCTGACCTTCATTCCCCCCTCTTTAAAGCATATCTCCACCTCCCCAGGGTCTCATACACCTGTACCCCACTCTCAATACAGACCACAATATCAGCTGTAAAAAAACATAGTGCACTGGTACTCTTATATGATCTAATATGTCAACCTGTCCATCACTATTCCAAATAGATGTCATGATGTTTGCACATACAATAACAGTAATGTCACTGTTTGTCTTATATAGGATGAGGTGACATCTACCAATCTGTCAGGCCAATGTGTGACCATGGCTTGCTGTGACATATACCTATCCAATAATCTAATATAACTGATGACATTAACAGTGTCTGATGAACAGAGAAGGACAGTGCCCCTTAGGCTGCTGTAAAATACTTTGTGTAACATCCATCAACAGCTCACACATGTACAAACACATTTAAATGAAGTGAGAATAGAACTCCTACCTATCACCATACCACAAGTCTAATTTTAACAGGACTGCAAGTGATCTTATGCTAGATGACATCAACAGGCCACATGGGGGCCACAGATTGTAGGCCTGCCTCCAAACAGTGCAAAACCATGCTATTTAAGAACTCCATTTCTATTTATATACGCACACAGTTGACTACAGTGAGGACAGAACCCCTACCTGTCTAGTTTTACATACTACATATCACAGAACTTAATGTATGCACCATAGCACAAGTCTGAATTTATCAATACTGCAGGTGATATAATGGTAGATGACATCAGCAGGCTACGTGGGGGAAAAAGATATTGGAGGCCTGCCTCGACTGGATGTTTGTACAAGCACCAAAATAATGAGATTGTTATACACACTTTTACTTTTGTTTATACACACACATAGTTGACTGTAGTGAGATCAGAACCCCTACCTATCTAACTTTATGGAAAACAGATCAGAGTACTTAACACAAACACCACAGCAAAAGTCTGATTCATGTAGGACTGCAGGTGCACTTATACTAGATGACATAACTGAGCCATATGTTTGACAATAGGTTTGGAGGCCTGCATAGTCACATTGCCTTATAGTGCCATCTGAGGCTAATAGCCTAGCAGACAAATACTGTTTAGTAGCCTAGTTGTATAACAACAATACCCTTATTGATCCTATGTGTCTGTTTGCATTTAGATGACTAAGCCTGTGAACACCATCGATTGGCCCTGTCCATGAGGAAGAACACAACGTCATATATTATAACTTGTACAGGGTGATATATGTGTGGAAAGCTTAATGTGACCCAGGGTTGTTGTGCTTGTTAGTGTCATTGCTGGTGGGGAAACAAAGGGATGGCTTGTCAATATATGTACATATACAAATACTGTGCCTTCAGTTTGCACTGTTTCCCCATGTAGTCTTAGGGGAGAGATGGTGTCTGAGAATGATAGGCACCACACCTCTCATCTGTCCAGACTTTTGCATAATGTCCAGATGTTTGACTCATATTTGTAGTCTGTTTCACAAAATGTTGTGGTTTTCTGGAAAAACAATGGCAAATCATTCAGAAATTAGGTTAGTAAATAATGGCAGACATCTGAAATTCACACATCATATCCTTCAGAAAATTTATGGAAATGTAATGCCTGCTAATCTATTTCCTTTATACATTTGTAAGTGAAATATTTAAAAAGGGTCCCTATTTTTGGGCCTATGTCTCCCCATTATTTGTTACTTTGTCCTGATTTGCTACTCTAAGAGCTTGATAGATATGTAAGGCACTATGGACATATGTCTATATATATGTATATGGGTCCCTTTTGAATTATTGAAATTACACTTCATCAAGCTCTAAAACACTGACTTTGTTCTGCCAAAACTCCACCAAACCAAAAACTGACTTTACAAAACTGCACACCACTGAAAACAACTGTATATTACAAACAAATACATAAACACACATTCTATAACAGTTTTGTGGCTAGCATGCTCTCCATCCAGTGCAGGTGGCATCCAAATGCATGGTAAATGATTCTATGCACCAAACCTGGCAGTTCATCATGGGTGACTTCTAACCCCCACCACCGCTCCCAGAGGAGGGAATGAGCCCCATCCTGAGGGGTAGAACTACCCGACATTACAGGCAGTGCAGGGGCAGCAGAGGAGGCACTACCAGGTGGGGTCCCAGATGTGCTGGGCCCCGGTGCCATGGCCAGAGGAGGCAAGGTAGGTGGATCACCTGGAACCAGCCTACCTTGACGCACTGTAGTAAATTAGTTATAACATTAGGTTAAGGTTAGTAATAAACAAACCAATGTTAGTATTAACATAATGGAAGATAGCACTGATTGATCCAAATAAATATTAAGGTATATTATGTGGAACACAACATTAAATAACATAACAGTAAGTATGTTAACAGCAAGCCAGTATGAAATAACCCATAAGGTTAACAAAACAGTTAAACAGAGTATATTAATATTAAATCATAATAATAAATGACAATAGAAAATTAAAAAAGGTAAGGGGTGGGGAGAGAGAGAGAAAAACACATCATTAGTGACGTTGCAGATGATATTCCTAAAAAGACTGCTATTACATAATTCTACAGGTGTGCCATGTCATTTGTGAGTACAGTGACTACAACTCTTGTATAAATGATGCAGCACATGCATACCTCCCAAGCTGTTAGCATGGGACAGTATGGGCCAAATATTAACAAGTGCAGGTACACAACTACATAGAACTGTTTCACAAAATGTGCACGTAAATGGCTACCAAGGAGTTCTGTAAACAGACTTGAAAATACATTGCAGTCCCGATAATCATTATCTGTTAATCATGGACCAGACAGATTGAGCAGTTGTATTTCCATTATGAAAAATCTCCACAGTTGAGAGATATGTTTGTGTACATTAAGTAGACAGCCATCATGTCTTAGTTGGCAAGCATGGAAGTAGAACCCAAAAAGCTATGACTGCAGGGGACATCTGCAAATAATGTAACAAATGACTGCAGCAACTTAGAACAGACAGCCCTACTGCAAGGATTTAGACATGTTTAATTATGACACCACACCTGCTTTACACTTTATTGGTATTGCTGCTAAGCATCTGTGAAGTATGCACATGGTATCTGCCCATAAAGTGGGCTACCTCACCCATATACTTTGCTCATGGAGTGGGAGGAAAAGATAGCATTATGTGACTGAATGTGGCCTGGAGACCGCCTTGAACCATACTGTGGGTTGTGCAATATATTTATCAGACAATTGCGTGTGCATTCTACAATTGTTACAATTTTACAGTTGACTGCAGTGACATTAGAACAGACATGCAATGAATACAGCTCTACTGCAAGGATTTAGACACATTTAGTTATGACGCCATAATCCTGCTTTACACTTAACTGGTATTGCTGCTAAGAATTTGTGAAGTATTCACACAATATCAGTCCATAAAGTGGGCTACCTCACCCATATACTTTGTTCCTGGTGTTGGAGGAAAAGAGAGCATTGTGTGACTAAAAGTGGCCTGGAGACAGCCTTGAACCATACTGTGGGTTGTGCAATACATTTATCAGACAATTACTCATGCATTCCACAGTTACTGCAGTTTTACAATTGACTGCAGCAGCATTAAAATAGACATGCATTGCATACAGCTCTACTGCATTTATATGACACCACAAGGCTGCTTTACACATTATTGCTTACTATTATTGGTATTGTTTATTGGTTACTATTTATTGCACTGCAGTTTTTATTGTTTACTGCACAACAGTTATCATAAAATATCTGTACTTACACTCATGGTGCATCCTGGCCATTCGCCCAGCATGAGACTGCATGTTGCGAGCCCTCTCAGCTGCAACTGTTGGAAGAGAAGCATGCCATTAGGCATACCAGTTTTGCACAGATTCAGCTTGTATTTCAGTAAAGTAGTGGCAGAAATACTTATATACATGTGGGCCATGCCCATCCCTGGCCTCTTGGACCCAGGTATCCAAAGTTCCTTTCTTCCATTGCTTCAGGTCATCATAGTGGTGACTACACTACTCACCTGTGTGGGGGATACCAGTAGCACTGGTAAGATCTCTGGCAAACTGATCCGAGGCCTCAGCCTTACATTCTGAGCCCTGATAATCACCCTGCAACAGCTTAGATTCATAATTTTCTACCAGGACCTCAACAAACACTTTGGATTCCTGCACATCCCACCTCTGCACCCAAAAGTCCGTGTCCTATCCAACACTGTTAGGCATACCAACAGTTAGCAAGATTCCAACAAATGTTGCAGAATTCCCACCTATTGGCCTTAATATAGGCTGTTTTTCCACCCTTACACATCATACTGCAGCATTCAAAAATGCACCACGTTGCTTAGCATCTTACAAACTCGCACAACCATGGTTTGAGCGAAGCTTAGCAATGCGCAAACAGTAGTAGCCATTAGTAGTCATTAACCAGGTTTAAGCAGTGCTTAGCACCATGCAGCTCTTCCAAAGGTAACACATTTGTTTTTGAATTAAGCAAAACAATCACTTACATTACAAAAATAGTATGAATACTAGGGACTTGAACTCGGGGCCTACTAAGCTTTAGACCATGACTCTACCCATTTAGCTACTTGGATAGCATGTAAACTGGTATACATTTACATATACTACTAAGCTACCTGTCAGCGTTGCTATGCAAATGGGCTTAAACATAAGCAGAAATAAATAATTAATTGCATTTGGTTTCTATTTTTAGATGTCTGGCAGGTGTCAGCTCTGTATGTGTAAGTGCAGCTCGACTTTGCTGCACTCAGTGCCGTAAGCACAGCTCGACTATGCTGCACTCAGTGCCGTGCCGCACAAATGGACAATAAAAGAAAATAAATAAATAAATAAAAACAGGTATAATAATTAATTACATCCAGTTTTTATTTTTTGGATGTCTAGCAGGTGTCAGCTATATAGATGCAAGTGCAGCTCGGCACTGCTGAGGTCCGTGCTGCTCAAGCAGGTATTAAAAAATAAATAATTAAAACACTTTAGGAAAGTAAAATGCTAAATGTACAGTCCCACACATTTTTAACACTAGCAGGGTACATTACAGGGATTCTTTCCCTGTACATAACACCTGTCCAGGAATTCACTGGACAATCCACAACCAAGGGATAGCCACCACACAACTGCCTACATGGATTCAATATCTCTGTTACTATGCTCTCCCTTGGCAGATTGCTATGATTAATATTCATGGTGCACTGCCAAGGGGAAACCATGACCGTGTACACAGGTACATTCCATGTAGGCTCAACATGGATCCTACATGGATTTTATTGAATTCTGGGATTTGTCTTTCAGTTCTGTACTTTTCAAACACATTTTTACAGTAGTAGTAAGCATTGCTGTGCCTCTGTTTATGCTACCCTGAATTATGTGTAATAATTTGTGCTGTTTCATTCAGTAATATATAACTTATGGACACCTATTAGTCTTACAGGAAGATTCCACCAGCCTCTTTGTTCCAGTCTTTTCCTGCTGGAAGTTATACTGGATCTGTTCCTGAGTTAGAAGTAATAGAGAGAAGGATACTCTTGTTACTCTGTATCTGAATGTGTTCCACATAAACACGTATGACACATTCTTCGTAACCATTTCTTTTTTGTCATATCCTGTCTGTAGGGGTTGAATGCATACATGTGTGTATTATTAAAACACAGTTGTTAAATGTTCTCTGGCATTTCACTGGATACTAAAGAAGTATGAATGGAGTTCGTTTTTTTGTTTAAAAAAATACGTGCAACATTTTGTGGAATACAAGAATTGCAAATGCTTAAATGTAACAATTGAAGGAAGTGTGGATGTCCTTTTCTGCAGAACTTTCTGTAATGTACACTAATGATGTAAATGAGTTTGTTCTCCGAAAAGGTATGAAGGTATGTGCTACTCATTATTTCAGCAAAGTAACCGCAGGCCCTGTCCACCAACAGTCAGTCTGACTAGGGTGCGGTGAGTGACATTTCAGTCATGGTGTACATGCAGCAAAAAATACTTAATGAAGAATTAAGTTCATCAGTTCATTTACTCATCTCTAGTTATATCTCACAAAACTGTCTTTTAATAATTACAAAGGTGTTTCAAATTTTTCAGTGCAATGCTACACAATTTACATTTGTAACAAAGTTTTACACGCAGTCAGCATTACTGACATTTGAACATTACAAATACATTTACAGTGCATCATAAACAATCTTATTGTTAATACTTGCACATCAATACTGTAATATACTCAGTTTGTATCAGTATTAATGTAATACCTCAAACCAAAATAAATTATAACCTAGCTGATCTAAGTTTTAAAACAGGGACCAGGGAAACATTCTCATTCAAGCCCAGAAAAGATTTTTTTATTTAAGGCCCCCTTTCCTGGAAAA
>NC_056732.1:1750669110-1750698829 GCF_019279795.1 Protopterus annectens | reverse complement strand
AAGAAAAACAGTTTTTGTACTTGCTTTTCTTACTTGCTTAGAGAAAAACAGCTCTTGTACTCACTTTCCTCACTTACCTAGAGGAAAATAGTTTTTTATTCAGGCATGTCCAAAGGTCAGCTCCCAGTGTTCTCTCCTGTCTATCTGATGAATCTGGGCATCTTGAGGCAATGTAGAAATTGCCTCATGTACACAGACAACCCTCTCCTCCTACCACCCAACACTACAACCTGTGAGAGATGCACTTACCTAGCCAAATTGGAGGTAAAGCTCTCTCCAAAAACATTTGCACCACACCACACTCATCACATAGTCTCACTAAATCTACACCACCAAAATCCAGACATAGTAAAACAAAAACATTTGCGGACACTCTCAATAATAATCTGTCTAACAAAGAGAGACCTCCAAAGCAGAAATGCAAGCAACCTCCATCCCCCAACACAACCCAAATGACACATAGCCCACAGACTCAGTGTGCCACTCAACCACAGCCAATAAGGCAAAACAACGTACCCAACACACTAGTCATAGGTGACTCTATAGTCAGGCACACTGATGTCCCACTCTCCAGGCTAAACAAGGAGAAGGTTACTGTCAGCTGCCTGTTGGGTGCCAGGATCTGCCACATAACCCATGCACTCAGGTCACTCCACAACAAGTACAAATATGACTCTGTCATTGTCCATGCTGGTGTGAATGACCTGAGACGTACCTCTCTGGACTACATGAAAAGAGACATGGAAGAGCTCTCTGATCTTGTAGCCCAGGCAGGTATGACCCTAGCCCTGAGTAGCATTCTGCCATTGCCCAGAATGATACCGCAGTACAAGGACAAAATGATTGATTTCAGCAATTGGCTAAGCTTCTGGTGTCATTCTAAGGGGATTCAGTATCTGTCTGCTTGGGATGACATGGTCAACAGACCACGATGCTTTGCTACAGATGGCCTGCACCTGTCACCCCTTGGATTATGGATACTGGCTAAGGCTCTTGCTGCCCCTATAGTGCCTTTTTTAGGCAAGGTTCAAATAACAAATTCACCACCATAACAGGAACAGGCAATCAAAAACTGAAGGTAATGCTACTCAATGCTAGAAGTCTAAATCTCAAAATGCACTCACTTGAGGCACTTCTTAAAATGGAGAACATCGATATCTGTGCAGTGACTGAGACCTGGTTCAAGGCTCAAGAGAGCACCCCTGCACTACCAGGCTATAACTCGTGCCATACTTTTCGGCCATGTAACTTGAACCGAAACACCAAAGGCGGAGGTGTGTCCACTATCGACCTATTAGCTTGACGAGCCTAGTCTGCAAGGCCATGGAACGTATAATCATTGAACTCATAAACAAAGACATTGGTAACCTCCAAACTCTGGATCCCATCCAGTTTGGGTTTGTGAAAGGCAGATCATGCCTCCTGAACCTGGTTGACTTTTTGAGGCAGTCACCAAAGCTGTAGATGAGGGTAAGGTGGTTTACACAGCCTATCTTGACCTCACCAAGGCTTTTGACATCATCCCCCATTCTGGAATTATAAATAAACTCACTAAACTATGTATAAATCCCTATGTCTCAAGATGGGTTGCCAACTGGCTCACTGACAGAACACACACTGTAAAAGTTGCAGACTCCAAATCTGACCTCAAAGCAGTAACAAGTGGAGTACCACAGGGTTCTATCCTGGGGCCTTTCCTGTTTGGTATCTACTTTTCTGAAGTACAGGCTAACACAGAAGGCCTCTGGCTAACGAAGTTCGCAGATGACTGCAAACTAGGAGCTATAGTCAAGTCCCCAAATGATGTGGAGATCTTACAGAAGGGCCTCGCTGAGACAGATGCCTGGTGTCAGAGCCATGGCCTCAAGCTCAGTGCCAAAAAGTGCAGTGTCATCCCCCTTTGGTAAAAACTCTGTACCCATGAACTACCACATAGGCAGCAATCTACTTAACACCGAATGCGTGATAATAGACCTTGGGACCCAGGTGGACAGTAGTCTCTCCTTTGATAGTCACATCGCCACAGTAGTCAGGAAGTCCTTCTACGTGGCACACCTCATCATAAAAGGGTTCTCATCCAGGAAAAAAAAGGTCATTGTTCCCCTCTACTCAATTATCATTAGACCCATTATAGAGTACAATGCCCCTTTGGAATGTACCTCACAAGTCATCTGCAGCAGCTGTAAAGGCCACAGAAGTACCTCACAAAGAGAATTACTGGCCTCAAACAAATGCCCTACACTGACCGCCTCAAACAACTCCAGCTTTACTCCATAGCATATCGCCTACTCCAAGGTGATCTCTGCCTAACATAAAGCTATGTCAAACCCAGAGCTGTTGGACATGCTACACCTAAAGAAATCCCAATCCCTCCGAGCTACACACTCTAGGGACCTAAACCCTGTCACCACAATAAACAGGACATGCTGGAGGGATAGATTCCTGTCTCAGAGACTTCCCATACTCTGGAACAGGCTACCCATCTATGATAAGCAAAGTTCTTCATTAGCACTCTTCAAGAAAAATCTTGATTAGTGGATGGGAAATGGGAAGTAGGAAATACACACAGAGGATCACTTCTGTGTCTCTGCTCAACAGTGGCACAGGAAAATAACTTTCTTGGGTGGCATAAGCCAGGGAACCTTGTTGGCTAGGCTTACATAGGTCCTTGGGCCGATAGCCTAGTACCTACCCATGAACCTATAAGAACAGTGTTATTATTGTACCATTAAAAGTTAAAAGATAGCTTGCTTGGTATTTTATCAGTTATATCAAATTAAGCATGTACATTCCAACTGTTAAAGTAAGTATGTATGCATTAGTCTATAGCATAAACCTTTCAACTTTTCCCATTTAGGGGTCACCACAGTGGATCAACGGTCTGCTATTCATTGTCAGTGGATTTTTATGGTGTTGATTTGCCAGCCCAGCCTTCACAGAAGGCACACACACACACACACACACACACACACACACACACACACACACACACACACACACACACACACACACACACACACATTCATGCACCTACGTGCATGTCTTTAAAGTTCACATGACTGCAGGGGGGGCATACAGACTCCACACAGAAGGTGCTCCAGCTGAAACTTGAACTGGAGAACCTCTTGCTGTGAGGCAACAATGTTAACCGCTGGACCAATATGACCCTGTAGCACAAACCAAGAATGCAATAGATGAAATTGGGATTTTAAAAGACTCCTGGGATTTTCTGAAGAGTATACAGCATGAATTATATGATAAAGATTTGAAGACTGTCAAAATAGATATAATGGATCTTTTTCAGTCATACCTCACATTATCCGTTAAGAATGGTTTGAAGAAGCTCTTGTAGAGAAAGTTGGATTTAATTTTAATGAGTGTAAAGTACTGCTAGCATTTATGGAAATAATACTAAAGAACAATTTTATCCACTTTGAATGCATGTTCTACAACAGGTAAATGGGGTAACAATGGGGGCCTGTTGTGCCCCCACTTAAGCAAATATAGTGCTTCAATTTGGGAACAGAAATTTATTTTTAATTCCCATTATGCACAATTTAATGCTATGTAGATGATATATTCTTTTTCTGAACCAGTATAGAAGTTAAGCTAAAAGAATTTGCTGACTATATACGTTCTACTACTGATTTTTTTTTAATTTGCATATAAAATAACTTAGACTTAGTCTTAGATGTCACAATAAATAAAGTGAATTATAAGCATATTTTTAAATCAACAGTACACTGAAACCATACCTTCACAAACTCCTATACTACACCAGCACCCACCCCAACAAACAAAAAGAAGTATTGTTAAGGGTCGGTTTACTACAAATTCAAGCATGACATCAGATGAACAAGATTTCTTTGATGAATGTGACACATTGAAATATATGTTTTTAGAAAGGACATATCTTAGTCAGATGTTGGAAGAAGTCATAATTGAAGTTAAGAAAGGAAGGGTCGATAGGTACATCCCAATTTTAGGACAGTCAGATATTACTTTTAAATCATGACACCAAATGAATGAGGAAAATAAAAATATGGAACAAGGATTAGAGGAAGGAAATACAGCTTATAAGGGTGCCTTTTTGTGGCTAACTATAATTGTAATGCAAGCCTTATTAAAAATGCAATTAGGAAACACTGGGACATGTTTTCTAGTTTTTCTGACATAGAGGTGATTTTTACAAACCCTATTAAATTTGTATTTAGGAAAGGACATAATATTAAAGACCTTTTGGAGCTAGAAAAATATAAAGGTAAAATTCCAAGTAGAAAAAAAATGGAGACATATAATGTCCCTACATTATTAAGAGGGAACAATCACACATTTGCAGGTAGAGACAAATACATAATAGCAAAAGGTTTAATATATCTATGATGCTTTAGATGTAGGGAAAACTGAGCTCACACTCAAAAAAGGACTTATGAGCACCTTTATGACATTAGAAAAGAGGATAGGCTGAATGCCCTGTGCAAACACACCATAAGCTGTAAACAGACTGTTTATACCTTGTCAACATTAGAAAAAAATCCACTGGACCCATGGGGAGGACCTTGAGAGACTAAAATTGAATACAGGGAGTTTTACTGGAAACTGGTTCTGGAAGCTAATAGATCTCTGGGCTTGAATGAGAATGTTTCCCTGGCCCCTGTTTTAAAACTTAGATCAGCTAGGTTATGATTTATTTTGGTTTGAGGTATTACATTAATACTGATACAAACTGAGTATATTACAGTATTGATGTGCAAGTATTAACAATAAGATTGTTTATGATACACTTCACTATGGGATTGGTGGGATAGTTAATTAAAAATTATTTCTGTATTGGCCTAAGTGCTCATACACTGGCTCCTTCCCCTTTAATGATTTTTTGAAATTGTATTTTCATTTATAACCAATAGATGGTAACATAATATTACTGTTTAACATAAGATTTTAATATATTGTTAAATGATGAGAGTATTGTAATTCAATGATCATTTATCTTTGATGTTTTGAACATTTTAGGTTGGAGATATGACAAAAATGAACCGTTCATGTTTAAAGTAATTCAGTGTTAAGGTGTATCTATATTTTTAAAGATTCCTAAAGAATTATATAATTAATGTATTTGAATGAAGCATTTTGGACTTTGTGTTAATTATTCTTTATGCAGTTCTTCAGCCGTACGTTGGGGTTAAAGTACTGTTCATAATATAATGTAGAAGTTATAGGACATCCACAGGAACAAACCACAACTAGCAAAAAATCTTTAGATGATAAAAAGTCTCTCCACTGTTGTAGTATAAATCTCCTGGTGCAAACACAATTCTGTTAATCTCACCATATAATCGAAAAAACACTTTTATTAACAAAAATGGTAAGCGCTTTCACCTATAAGGCTTCTTCAGACCAAACAAAATCAAATGTGTGCATACATACAGCCTCTCTTATATAGGTCTCCTCATGAATTACTCATTGATTCAGTAAAATTACTCATGCTGACATCATTTCCTGAACTATAAATATATATATATATATATATATATATATATATATATATATATATATATATATCACTACATAAAACAGTATTTTTGTAATAATTAATGTTCTTTCAAAATTATTCCATGTTAAAAACAATCCTTAAAACATCTCTTGTCATTATGAAATTATCATGGCAGTATGTAAAGTCAGTAAAAACCACTTTCAAAAATGATAATTTCATAATGACAAGAGATGTTTTAAGGATTGTTTTTAACATGGAAGAATTTTGTAAGAACATTAATTATTACAAAAATACTGTTTTATGTAGCGATATATATTTATATATTTTTATAGTTCAGGAAATGATCAAAATAATGAGAGGCTGTAGGTAGCTGCACACATTGATTTTGTTTGGTCCTTGTTTTTTCGATTATATGGTGAGATTTGTGTTGTTGCCTGTTCTGATGTCCTATAAAACAAAATATTAACACAAAATTTAAAATAATTATTCAACATTTTAAAATAAATGTTAAAACATCAAAGATAAACCATCATTGGGTTATAATAAATCTTATTTAAAAATATATTAAAAGGATAGATGAAAATACCTTCTACATTATTTTTATTTTTACATTGCTGGAACATTTACTCCGTGGTGGTGCCACTTCATTTTATTGTTCATAATATATTCATGAGGAATGTATTTAACGGTTGGATAACATACATACTAGTGGTAGTGTGTTCTGTTTACAATTTTCTATTATGTAGTATATTCAGGTATTTCTATGTTTTTAAGATGATTAATTGGTGTTAATTATTTAATGGTCTTGTGTTGGGAGGAGATACTAGAGTATAAACAGGTCAGGGTATTGTTTGATTCATTGTATGATGAAGTCTTAAGAGTGGGATGAAAACATGGTGAGTTTTTAATAAAGTTTTTTTTTTTTTTAGGGTGTTCAATGTGAGTGGAATATTTCTGTACACCTCCACAATGCCGTATAGAGTGTTTTTAGTTACTATGAGTCTCTTCTAGAGCTATGTAGTTTGTTGACACTGATTTAGCCGTCTTTTTGTGGTCTTGTAATATTACGGATTTTGGATGATTATGAATACATGTAGCACACTACATTAACAAATCTGAAAAGCTGAGTACACACTGTAGATATTTACAAATGCCACAGTAATCTGAAGCAACGTGAAGGTGCTCACAGACACACGATGCTTGATCAAAACTAGCCAATACAAGGGTATGCTGCTAAAATTCAAAATAGAGTCATCTGAATGTCAGGTTATTAAAGTTAATCCTGGTAAATACAAATCTATTTTCCACACTCTAACAAGTAATACATATCCAAAATAATTAGTAATATGTCATTGCATTAGTATTTGTATTTCTTTCTCTTCTACCTATAAAAAGGATGAAAAAAAGGAACAGATCCAACTTCACTGCATGAAACCAGATGCTGATAAACTCAGGCATAAGAAAAATGTAAATGTTATGAAGAAATATTACTGGCATTGCTTAGAATTGTACATTAGTAATTGTATGGCTTCATAAGTGTTTCCCTTTAAGAAAAAAGTGTCAGACAAAGCAGTTTTGTTTACACCACACCTGCCAATGTTAGCAATACCTGGTCTAATGAGCATACTAGCAAAAAAGGGTTTGGTCCCGGTGATGTCACATCCAACAGGGAGTGGTTCTAACACTGCCTAATACAGCCCTCACCATACATTCCACATTCTGGTTCTGGCTCTTCTAATGATGGCAGCACCTGTAAAGCCTGAGGCAATGCTTCTGGCCAGTCTGAGAAAGAGACTCTAATCATGCTCTTGCTTGTTTATTTATTTATTTATTGACATTTCTTTACCGGAAAAGTCCACTGGGCGAAAATAATCCATTTTTAGTGGAGGCCCAGGGAGAAAAGCTTCATAATAAACAGTACATAAAATGTAAAAAGTACACAAAATATAAACACATTAGGATCGCCAAGCAATAATCATAAAACAGACAGTAATATACAATAGATGAAAGTATGTAAATGTATGATATGTACAGATTTTTAGTGGTAAAAGTCGCAAACTATTCAATTGATTAAATTATTGCAATCTAAAGGTAATATACTAGAGAAAGCAATATATTAGCAGTGTTCTGGGGTTATAGGAAGCAGGGTGTAGAGAAGGTATGGATAGACAGAAGGGTGGAGGCGGATAGTAGACCAAAAGATAAATTATTTGTTTTGACTAGTGAAAAAGAAGTTTGAAGAGGTAAGGATGTAATCTTAGGGTATGAACAAACCTAGATTATAGGCAGTCAGGTTATAGATGGATGAGAGTTGAGACATGTACATTGCCACAACGTGGAGAGGCGAAGCCACAAAGATTTTTTGAAGGAAAAGATGGTACTGGAGGTTCTAATAGCTAGTGGGAGAGAGTTCCAAAGCTTGGCAATAGAGAAGGAATAAAGCATTTTGCCAGCAGGAAGTTTAGGTTTGTCTACTTGCAGAAGAAGTTGATTTTTACATCTAAGTGGTCTATTTGGGTGGTAGTGGGTTAAGATGGAAGAGAGGGCAGGGCATTCTGAGGGTTTGTAAATGATATTGTGAGCAGTGATGAGCTATAGATAGGTTAATTGATGTGGACATCTGAGCCAGTTAAGTGACTTTAAAGGTAATGCAATGATGGGAAGAGTGTTTTGTGTTAGTTGCAAACTTGGCTGCCTTGTTGTAACATGATACAAGCTTGTTTTTTTTAGGGTGTAGTGGATATTGGGGAGAAGAGGAGAGGAGCACCATAGAGGAGTGAAGGTAAGAAAAATGTTAAGGTGATAGTAAGCTTAGTAGAGCAATTAAGACAGAGTTTTTGTCAGTAGAGGGTGCCTAGCTTATAATTTTTTTTATGTTATTGTGTACATGAAGGTCAACTGTCAGGATTTTGTCGAGGATGACTCCTAACAACTTAGTGTAGCGGACAATCTCTATGGTAGAACTCTTATGAGAATGAATGGTGAAATCTGTCTTGTTGACAGAGAGGCTTTTTTCTTGAGGGTGAATAATAATTTAGTTTTGTTTGGGTTTAGAGCTAGATGATTATTAGCCATCCAGCTTTTGGTGGTAGTAAAGGCATTCTGGGTCATCTGCAAAAACTATGTTCTTCATTTAGCAGAGCAAATAATAGTTGAATTGTCTGTGTTTTGTGCAGCAGTTCCATATTTAAGGCTGTTATGGAAGTCATTTATAAAAATACTGAATAGTAGGGGGTCCTAAGATGGAGCCTTGGTGGACACCAGTAGAAGAGATCAGAAATGGAGAGAAAGATTTGAGCCATCTAGTGGATTGTTGTTTATCTTTTAAATAGTTTGTGAACCAGTTTAGAGTTGGGGAAATACCGAAGGTGGAGTGTTTACTGAGAAGTACACGGTGGGAGACCATATCAAAGACGTCTGAAAGGTCGAGAAAGAGAGATGATACAAATTTACCTTCATTTCTAGCTTAATTGACTGTATCCATAAAGGGGATAAAGGCAGTATTAGTGATGTAGCCAGGCCTAAACCCATGTTTAGTTGGAGAGAGGAGTTTGTTTAGTAGTAGATAGTCTAGAAGTTGGTGATGAATGCATTTCTCCAGAATTTTAGAGAGAGGAGAGATAATAGTGATTGGTCTGAAGTTAGATATATCTCTATTGTTACCGCCTTTATGGAGAGGGAGAAGGTATGTTTTTTTTCCATATAGTAAGAACATAATCCTCTTGGAAAGATCTGTTGAGAAGTACGCTGATGGGATAGGCAACGGATCTTGCTGACATTTGGAGGTATTCTGGAAGTAAGTTATTAGGGGCACAGGAGCCAGGTTTCAGTTTAAGGAGAAGTTTAGTTATGGTGGTGATGAGAAAGGGGGAGAAAGAAAAGGTAGATGAGTTTGGATTAGTTTCCTGAGAGAGAGAGATGTGATAGTGGAAGACAGTCAGTATTAGCATTAGTGTGGGGAAAAGTAGTGATGAGTTTGGCTATGGTGTCAATGAAATGTGAATTGAAGTGGGTGGCTATTTCACTGGCAGTTTTCTTGAGGAATGGGCATGGGTTGTTATTGGTCCAGGGTTAATTACAGATGAAATAGAGTTCCAGAATTTCTTAAGATTTTGCTTGTAATTCTTTTAAAGGTTTATTCCTTTCTATCAATAATGATTAGGTACTTTGCTTGGTTACAGAGCTGTCTGAATTGTAAGAATTCAGTGAGATTTTTATACTTTTGCCATTTTTCCTATATTTTGCCTTTGGCATTCATAATTTGCTTCATATATTTAGTAAGCCATATGGCATGCTTGAGTTTGTCTCTTTTTGTCTAAGTGGGGGTAGTTTGTTGATGGTAGTTAGGAATGTGGAGTTAAAGAACTTGACAGCTTCATTGAGTGGCAGGAGTTTTAGAATATTCCAGTTGATGGTTCTAAGAGATTCAGTGAGAATTGTAGGGTTAAAGTTACTTAGATTTCTAGTTTGTTTAAATTGGTGTTGGGAGGGTATTGTATTGGTTTTATGAATTATATAGGCTGAAAGATGGTCACTAATACTGCAAGAAAGTGTTCCTACTGTGAAATTTTGTTAGGGTCAGAGACTAGCATCCAGTCTAGAAATGAGCCACTGCCTTTATTTTTGTTAGGTCTAGTTTTGTCTGGTATCAGCTGTGTGAGGTTGATATTGGGTGATGGAGAGTGCTCTAAGAAGTCTAGCCAGTTTATGTTTATATCACCTAGAATGATTGCCTCATTGTTTATATTGTTTGATATCAATATATATTTCACTTATGTTTGAGTCACACCTGGAGAAGATCTAGGCCTGCATGCATACCAGTATGTGGAAGAAAATTGATGGTTGGCAGAAGTTGAGTGTCTGCCTGTCAACTAAGGCAGGTATAACCTGCTCCAGTCAGCAATGCCATTAAATGTATGATGACTTCCAATAATGTAGTGTGGACCAACTGGCCTAGTGAGTTGACCAGGTTAGGATGAGAAGGCCAGAGTTCTACAGTAAGTAAATAAAAAAAAAAAAAATATATATATATATATATATATATATATATATATATATATATATATATATATAGATAACACATTATATGTGGTTCGCCTTCAGAAGGTCAAATGACTGAAATCTCAAAATGCATATGGCCGAAGCCATATGCTCGAATTTCAGAAGATCAACCTTTTGAAACGGACTGAAAAAAAAAAAAAAAAAAACACAAAACCTCACACCCCCCCACTACTTATTTATACCAACTCCGACAATGCACAGGGAAATCTCAAGTTCTGCGCTGTATGCTGATCCCCATTCAGAAGGTCGAGCTTCTGAAATTTTGAGCATATGGTCTCGGCCATATGCATTTCAAGATTTCAGCCATTCGACCTTCTGAAGGGGAACCGTATATATATATTATATATATATAAAATATATATATTATATATATATATATATATATATATAATATATATATATATATTATATATATATATATATATATTATATATATAATATATATTTATATATAATATATATAGTTATATATATATATATATATATATATATATAATATATATATAAAGAGAGAGTGAGAGATAGAAATGTAACGTATATATAAAATACAAAATGAGATATAAATTTTGTACAAGTACATGTACTTTAACAGTCAGATATCTTTACCTACAAATATGTAAATATATACTTCAAGAAGCATTTTACAATGCATAAAATAAATGTGAAAAGTATTTATGTAACCAGACATCATCTGTTCATGGCAGAAAAAATGCAACTACATGGATGGCGCAGTGGTGCAGCGGTTTGTCTCCTCACAGCAAGAGGTTCTCCGGTTCGATTCCTGGCTGGGGTGCCTTCTTTGTGGAGTCTGCATGTCCTCCCTGCATTCATGTGGGTTTCTTCTATGTACTCCAGTTTCCTTCATGTTACAAAGACATACATCTGGAGTGTTTCTCCTCAGGCCTCCACTGAAAATTGGCTTTGTTCCAAGTCAGACTTTCCCGGTTAACAAATGTTAAATAAATAAATAAATAAAATAAAGTTACAGTAATAAATGAATGCATCAGTAAAGAATATGAAAATAGTAATCTGTACAGGTAACTCTGTAAATGTATTTGTAATGTTCAAATATCAGCAATGCTGACTGCATATAATAACATTATGAAATAAAACTTGCAGTTACAAATGTAAAAAATTGTGTAGTATTGCACTTGAAAAAGTTGAAAGACCTTTGTAATTATTAAAAGAAGATAGTTTTGTGAGAGAAAACCAGATATGAGTAAATGAACTGATGAACTTAATTCTTCATTAAGTATTTTTTGCTGCATGTACACCATGACTGAAATGTCACTCACCGCACCCTAGTCAGACTGACTGTTGGTGGACAGGGCCTGCGGTTACTTTGCTGAAATAATGAGTAGCACATACCTTCATACCTTTTCAGAGAACAAGCTCATTTACATCATTAGTGTACATTACAGAAAGTTCTGCAGAAAAGGACATCCACACTTCCTTCAATTGTTACATTCAAGCATTTGCAGTTGGGTATTCCACAGAGTGTTGCATGCATTTCTTTAAAACAAAAAACAAAAAAATGAACTCCATTCATACTTCTTTAATATCCAGTGCAATGCCAGAGAACATTTAACAATTGTGTTTTAATAATACACACATGTATGCATTCAACAGTTACAATCAGACAGGATGTGACAAAAAAGAAATGATTGCATTTACAAAGAATGTGATGTGTGTTTATGTGGAACACATTCAGATACAGAGTAACAAGAGTATCCTTCTCTCTATTACTTCTAACTCAGGAACAGATCCAGTATAACTTCCAGCAGGAAAAGACTGGAACAAAGAGGCTGGTGGAATCTTCCTGTAAGACTAATAGGTGTCCATAAGTTATATATTACTGAATGAAACAGCACAAATTATTACACATAATTCAGGGTAGCATAAACAGAGGCACAGCAATGCTTACTACTACTGTAAAAATGTGTTTGAAAAGTACAGAATTGAAAGACAAACCCCAGGATTCAATACAATCCATGTAGGCTCCATGTTGACCCTACACTGAATGTACCTGTGTACACGGCCATGGTTTCCCCTTAGCAGCGCATCATGAATATTAATCATGGCATGCTGCCAAGGGAGAGCATAGTAACAGAGATATTGAATCCATGTAGGCAGTTGTGTGGTGGCTATCCCTTGGTTGTGGATTGTCCAGAGAATTCCTGGACAGGTGTTATGTACAGGGAAAGAATCCCTGTAATGTATCCTGCTAGTGTTGAAAATGTGTGTGACTGAATATTTAGCATTTTACTTTCCTAAAGTTTTTTATTTTTATTTTTTAATACCTGCTTGTGCAGCACGGACCTCAGCAGTGCTAAGCTGCACTTAAATCTATACAGCTGACACCTGCTAGACATCCAAAAAATAGAAACTGGATGTAATTATTTATTATACCTGTTTTTTTTATTTTCTTTTATTGTTCATTTGTTCAGCACTGCACTGAGTGCAGCAAAGTCGACCTGCGCTTACGGCACTGAGTACAGCAAAGTCAAGCTGCGCTTACACATACAGAGCTGACACCTGCCAGACATCTAAAAATAGAAACCAAATGCAATTAATTATTTATTTCTGCTTATGTTTAAGCCCATTTGCGTAGCAACGTTAACAGGTAGCTTAGTAGTATATGTCAATATATACCAGTTTACATGTTATCCAAGCAGCTAAATGGGTAGAGTCATGGCCTAAAGCTTAGTTGGACCTGAGTTCAAGTCCCTAGTATTCATGCCATTTTTGTAATGTAAGTGAATGTTTTGCTTAATTCAAAATCAAATGTGTTACCTTTGGAAGAGCTGCATGGTGGTAAGCACTGCTTAAACCTGGTTAATGACTACTAATGGCTACTACTGTTTGCGCATTGCTAAGCTTCGCTCAAACCACGGTTGTGCGAGTTTGGTAGATGCTAAGCAATGTGGTGCATTTTTGAATGTTGCAGTATGACGTGTAAGGGCGGAAAAACAGCCTATATTAAGGCCAATAGGTGGGAATTCTGCAACATTTGTTGGAGTCTTGCTAACTGTTGGTATGCCTAACAGTGTTGTATAGGACACGGACTTTTGGGCACAGAGGTGGGATGTGCAGGAATCCAGAGTGTTTGTTGAGGTCCTGGTAGAGAATTATGAACCTAGGCTGTTGCAGGGTGATTACCAGGGCTCAGAATGTTAGGCTGAGGCCTGGGATCAGTTTGCCAGTGATCTTACCAGTGCTACTGGTATTCCCCACACAGGTGAGCAGTGTAGTCACCACTATGATGACCTGAAGCAATGGAAGAAAGGAACTTTGGACACCTGGGTCCAAGAGGCCAGGGATGGGCATGGCCCACATGTATATAAGTATTTCTGCCACTACTTTACTAAAGTACAAGCTGAATCTGTGCAAAACTGGTATGCCTAATTGTATTCTTCTCTTCCAACATTTGCAGCTGAGAGGGCTCGCAACATGCAGTGTCATGCTGGGCGAATGGCCAGGATGCACCATGAGTGTAAGCACAGATATTTTATGATAACTGTAGTGCAATAAATAATAAAAACTGCAGTGCAATAAATAGTAACCAATAAAAAATACCAATAATAGTAAGCAATAATGTGTAAAGCAGGCTTGTGGTGTCATAACATAAATGCAGTAGAGCTGTATGCAATGCATGTCTATTGTAATGTTGCTGCAGTCAACTGTAAAACTGCAATAACTGTGGAATGCATCAGTTATTGCCTGATAAATGTATTGCACAACCCACAGTATGGTTCAAGGCTGTCTCCAGGCCACTTTTAGTCAGATAATGCTCTATTTTCCTCCAACATCAGGAACAAAGTATATAGGTGAGTTAGCCCACTTTATGGACAGATATTGTGTGTATACTTCACAAATACTTAGCAGCAATACCAGTAAAGTGTAAAGCAGGATTATGGCGTCATAACTAAATGTGTCTAAATCCTTGCAGTAGAGCTGTATTCATTGCATGTCTATTCTAATGTCACTGCAGTCAACTGTAAAATTGTAATAATTGTAGAATGCAAATGCAATTGTCTGATAAATGTATTGCACAACCCACAGTATGGTTCAAGGCTGTCTCCAGGCCACATTCAGTCACATAATGCTATCTTTTCCTCCCACTCCAGGAGCAAAGTATATGGGTGAGGTAGCCCACTTTATGGGCAGATACCATGTGTATACTTCACAGATACTTAGCAGCAATACCGATAAAGTGTAAAGCAGGACTGTGGTGTCATAATTAAATATGTCTAAATCCTTGCAGTAGGGCTGTATTCATTTCATGTCTGTTCTAAATTGCTGCAGTCATTTGTTACATTATTTGCAGATGTCCCCTGCAGTCATTGCTTTTTGGGTTCTACTCCTATGCTTGCCAATGAAGACATGACGGCTGTTTAGTCTACTTAATGCACACAAACATATCTCTCAACTGTGGAGATTTTTCATAATGGAAATACAACCACCCAATCCGTCTGGTCCATGATTAACAGATAATGATTACCGGGACTGCAATGTATTTTCAAGTCTGTTTACAGAACTTCTTGGTAGCCATGTATGTGCACATTGTGGGAAACAGTTCTATGTAGACGTTCTTCGTGTTTCACTGTTGCAGTCATTACATTTGGGTAATCTGCTGGCAGGTTGCCCTCAGTCGGCCTGATTAACAAAGTCTTGGGCCCTGCATCATTTGCTGTCCTTTCTTCCATGACGTCAGGTCATCAGGGGTATAAAACATGCAGCTGACACCATTACACTAGTCTTTCTTGCTGCGCGGTGCCTGAAGCAGAAGCAGTTCGCAAGTGCTGGTTGGCCGACTCCTGAAATTTTCATTTTCGAGTTTCAGAACCAAAGTCTTCAACTATAAAGCTAAGTACCCCATTGGGAAAACTTTTTCTTGCTCCTCTCCAATGTCAGAAAAGCAAATTCATTTGGTGACTTACTTCAAACAGGTGGCCACAAAAACCCTGCTATCTGCAAGACAAATTCTGCAAGCCTTGGGGTTCATGGCCTCCTGCATTCTTCTAATTTTATATGCAAGACTGCATATGAAGAAACTTCAGTTGTACTTAAAAAGTTTATGGAGTCAACATTGTCACAGCCTGGAAACAATGATTCCTATCATATCTTGCCTGCAGCTAGAGTTCTTATGGTGGGCAGAGGCTTGCCACCAAAACAAGGGGCTGCCATTCACCCACCCCTTGCCGCCCAAACCCTAACTACAAATGCATCAGACTATGCTTGGGGGGCTCATCTCATCTGGCAGGGAAGTGCATTCAGGGAAAATGGAGCCCAAATCAAATGCACCTTCATATCAATCAAAAAGAGATGCTAGCTGTACAGAATGCACTGACAGCTTTCAAGGACTACCTTCTTCCAGGACAATTAATGATAAAGACAGACAACACCACAGTTATGTGGTACATAAACAAGCAAGGGGGTACACACTCCTACCCCCTTTGCAGACTAGCCATGGCATTGTGGAACATGGCTTTGACCTATCAAATACAGCTACAAGCTCAATTCCTGCCAGGGAAACTGAATACTCTGGCAGACGAACTAAGCAGAAATCTCATGGACCCACATGAATGGAAACTGGAACCACGGAGTTTCAACATGTTGACATGCAAATGGGGGAGTCCAGACATAGATCTTTTTGCCTCACCCCAGAACTATGAGTTGGACAAATTCTGCACAAGAACTCATCACAGACAAGCCTGGAAAGTGGATGCTCTATCATTCAGCTGGAAAAACCTATCAGTCTATACTTTTCCCCCTCTGCCTCTGCTCTCCAAAGTTCTACTAAAAGTCAAACAGGACAAACCAAAAATGATTTTTATTGCTCCAGACTGGCCTCACCAACACTGGTACCCACTCCTGCATAATGTGTCACACCTTCCTCCGTGACATCTGCCTCAGACTCCTTACTTACTGTCTCAACAGAACAACCAAATTCTGCACACTCAACTCAAAACTTTGAATTTTGCAGTGTGGCTAATCACCTAAATTCACCCTTGACATCCCTCAGCAAGCCTGTGATGGTTGTCATTTTGGAGGCAAGAAGGCCTAGTACTAGAAAATCTTATGCTGACAAATGGAAACGATTCTGTGCCTGGAATCAGTCACAAGGGATAAACACAGCAGTGCCCATTATTCCTCAGATTTTACAATACCTAACTGAGATGCTTCACAAGGGCCTGTCTTTTTCTTCCATAAAAATCCATGCCTCAGCCATTTCAGCTCATTACAACACAGAACCTCCGCTCTTCTCTCATCCTCTACTAAAGCAGTATCTCAGAGGGGCCAAAAACTTATGACCACCCAGGAGAGCTCCAACCCCTGCCTGGGACCTCAATTTTGTTTTGGAAAAACTCACTCTCCCTCCTTTCAAGCCAGCTGCTACTGCAGACTTAAAATTTCTCTCCTGGAAAACAGCCTTCCTTTTAGCAGTCTCTTCAGCTAGAAGGATTTCAGAATTACAGGCCCTTATGGCAGTGGAGCCTTTCATTATTTTTCATGCACAGGGTGTCTCTCAGGACCAATCCATCCTTCATGCCTAAGGTGGTGTCCAGTGTGGCTCTTAATCAGACCATTCATTTGCCAACTTTCTTTCCCAATCCACAAAACAAGGGGGAACGGATTCTGCATTCATTGGATGTACACAGACAACTTAGATTTTATCTAAACAGGACAAAATCTCTAAGAAAATCTGACCAACTACTGGTGGCATTTGCTGCAGGGGCAGAGGGAAAGGCTATTTCAAAGCAGACTATTTCCAAATGGATAAGCCATTGTATTCATTTCTGCCATATGCACCATGGTAAAACTATCCCCCAGGGGATCAGATCTCATTCCACCAGGGCTGCATCTACTTCTACAGCTTTTCTCAGAGGTGTTCCTACAAGACATTCTAGAAGTTGCTACCTGGAGCTCAGTTCATACGGTCACCAAACATTACCATTTACCTTTATTCTCCAAATCCAGAGCTGGCTTTGCCACTGCTGTCCTGCAGGGCCTTATAGCTGGTCCAAATGCTGTATAAATCCATCCTCCCAACCATAGCTTTGGGATTCTACCCAAATGTAATGACTGCAACAGTGAAACACGAAGAACATAGTACAGTTGTGTACACTTACCATAAATGTAGATGTTCAAGTGTATTCACTGTTGCAGTCCTGGTTACCCTCCCTCCAACTCCCTGTTTTTCTCTTACTATACCTCTACTCTCCTTTACTATGCTTAAAAGCCTTTTTGGTGTATTTGCTTTTGTTTGGAGGTATATTTTTGTGTTTTTTAATTACTTAAATATTTGGCACCCCATTTGATGGGCACCTGACATCTGGGGCAAGAAAAACTGATGTAATGGCGTCGGCTGCATGTTTTATACCCCTGACGACCTGACGTCATGGAAGGAGGGACAGCAACTGATGCAGGACTCAAGACTTTGTTAATCAGGCCGACTGAGGGCAATCTGCCAGCAGATTACCCAGATGTAATGACTGCAACAGTGAATACACTCGAACATCTACATTTATGGTAAGTGTACACAACTGTACTTTGTGTACCTGCACTTGTTAGTATTTGTCCCATACTGTCCCATGCTAACAGCTTGAGAGGTATGCACATGCCGCATCATCTATACAAGAATTGTAGTCACTGTACTCACAAATGACATTGCACACCTGTAGAATTATGTAACAGCAGTCTTTTTAGGAATATCATCTGCAACATCACTACTCATATGTTTTTCTCTCTCTCTCCCTACCCCTTATCTTTTTTAATTTTCTATTGTTATTTATTATTGTAATTTAATATTAATATACTCTGTTAAACTAACTGTTTTGTTAACATTATGGGTTATTTCATACTGGCTTGCTGTTAACATACTTACTGTTATGTTATTTAATGTTGTGTTCCACATAATATACCTTAATATTTATTTGGATTAATCAATGCTATCTTCCATTATGTTAATACTAACATTGGTTTGTTTATTACTAACCTTAACTTAATGTTGTATCTTTCAGCTTTTCTCGGTTAGGGGTCGCCACAGCGAAACTCCGGTCCACTAATGATTGGCAGTAGATTTTTACGTGCCGAGTTGCCAGCCCTGACACACAACCTTCAACGAAGGTACGCCCATTCACGCATGTCTCCACACAGAAGACTAACCTTAACTTAATGTTATAACTAATTTACTACAGTGCATCAAGGTAGGCTGGTTCTAGGTGATCCACCTACCTTGCCTCCTCTGGCCATGGCACTGGGGCCCAGCATGTCTGGGACCCAGCCTGGTAGTGCCTCCTCTGCTGCCCCTACTCTGCCTGCAGTGTTGGGTAGTTCCACCCCTCAGGATGGGGCTCATTCCTTCCTCTGGGAGCGGTGGTAGGGTTAAAAGTCACCCATGATGAACTGCCAGGTTTGGTGCGTAGGATCATTTACCATGGGTTTGGATGCCACCTGCACTGGATGGAGAGCATGCTGGCCACAAAACTGTTATAGAATGTGCGTTTATGTATTTGTTTGTAATATACAGTTGTTTTCAGTGGTGTGCAGTTTTATAAAGTCATTTTTCGGTTTGGTGGAGTTTTGGCATAACAAAGTCAGTGTTTTAGAGTTCAATGAAGTGTAATTTCAATAATTCAAATGGGACCCATATACATATATATAGACATATGTCCATAGTGCCCTACATATCTATCAAGCTCTTAGAGAAGCAAATCAGGACAAAGTAACAAATAATGGGGAGACATAGGCTCAAAAATAGGGACCCTTTTTAAATATTTCACTTACAAATGTATAAATGTAATAGATTAGCAGGCATTGCATTTCTATAAATCTTCTGAAGGATATGATGTGTGAATTTCAGATGTCTGCCATTATTTACTAACCTCATTTCTGAATGATTTGCCATTGTTTTTCCAGAAAACCACAAAATGTTGTGAAACAGACTACAAATATGAGTCAAACATCTGGACATTATGCAAAAATCTGGACTGTTGAGAGGTGTGGTGTCTATCATTCTCAGACACCATCTCTCCCCTAAGACTACATGGGGAAACATTGCAAACTGAAGGCACAGTATTTGTATATGTACATATATTGACAAGCCATCCTTTTGTTTCCCCACCAGCAATGACACTAACAAGCACAACAACCCTGGGTCACATTAAGCTTTTCACACATATATCACGTTGTGCTCTTCCTCATGGACAGGGCCAATCGATGGTGTTCACAGGCTTGGTCATCTAAATGCAAACAGACAAATGGGATCAATAAGGGTATTGTTGTTACACAACTAGGCTACTAAACAGTATTTGTCTGCTAGGCTATTAGCCTCAGATGGCACTATAAGTCAATGTGACTATGCAGGCCTCCAAACCTGTTGTCGAACATATGGCTCGGTTATGTCATCTAGTATAAGTGCACCTGCAGTCCTACATGAATCAGACTTGTGCTGTGGTGTTTGTGTTATGTACTCTGATCTATTTTCCATAAAGTTAGATAGGTAGGGGTTCTGATCTCACTGCAGTCAACTATGTGTGTGTATAAACAAAAGTAGAAGTGTGTATCCCAATCTGATTATTTTGGTGCTTGTACAAACATCCATTCGAGGCAGGCCTCCAATATCTTTCCCCCCATGTGGCCTGCTGATGTCATCTACCATAAGATCACCTGCAGTCTTACTAAATTCAGACTTGTGCTGTGGCGCATACATTAAGTTTTGTGATCTGTAGTATGTAAACCTAGATAGGTAGGGGTTCTGTCCTCACTGTAGTCAACTGTGTGTGTATATAAATATAAATGGAACTGTGTATCCCACACTGAGTTCTTAAATAGCATGGTTTTGCACTGTTTGGAGGCAGGCCTACAATCTGTTGCCCCCATGTGGCCTGTTGATGTCATCTACCATAAGATCACTTGCAGTCCTGTTAAAATTAGACTTGTGCTATGGTGATAGGAAGGAGTTCTAGTCTCACTTCATTCAACTGTGTTTGTACATGTGTGAGCTGTTGGTGGATGTTACACAAAGTATTTTATAGCAGCCTAAGGGACACTGTCCTCTGTTCAACAGACACTGCTAATGTCATCAGCTATATCAGATTATTGGATAGGTATATGTCACAGCAAGCTATGGTCACACATTGGCCTGACAGATGGGTAGATGTCACCTCATCCTATATAAGACAAACAGTGACATTACTGTTATTGTATGTGCAAACATCATGACATCTATTTGGAATAGTGATGGACAGGCTGACATATTAGATCATACAGGAGTACCAGTGTACTATGTTTTTTACAGATGATATTGTGGTCAGCATTAAGAGTAGGGTACAGGTGTATGAGACCCTGGGGAGGTGGAGATATGCTTTACAGAGGGGGGAATGAAGGTCAGCATGACAAAGAATATATGTGTGTGAATGAGAGGGAGGATAGAGGAATGGTTAGAATGCAGGGAGTACAGTTGGCAAAGGCATATGAAGTAAAATACTCTGGACCAACAGTTTTGAGTAATGGTGAGTGCAGAAGACAGGTGTAGAAGAGAGAGCATGCATGGTGCAGTGTGTGGAGAACAGTGTCAGGAGTGATCTTTGACAGACGAGTACCAATAACACTGACATGAAGTATCTACAAGATGATAGTAAGACCAGCTATGTCATATGGGTCTCAGATGGTGCCACTGACAAAACGGCAGGGGGCATAACAGATGTTGGCACAGTACCAGATGTTATGGTTTGCATTGTGTGAGCAGAGGATGGACAGGAGTATTAACCATAAATTACAGTGAGAGATCAGGTTGTACAGTTTGGAGATGAAGACAGAGTGTTGGGATTGTGTTGCTTTGGATGTGCTGAGGAGTGATGCTGGGTATGTTGGGGAAGGATGCTAAGGATGGAGCTCTCAGGTAAGAGGAAACAGGAAGGCTTAAGATAAGGTGTATGGATGTGGTGACAGAGGACATGCAGGTGGTTGGTGTGACAGAGCAAGACACAGAGGATGGTTAGAAATGGAAGCAGAACATCTGCCATGGTGAGCCCTAATGGTACTGTCCAAAGGAATAGGTAGAAGAAGATGACATCTTTATCTGGAGAAACCCCATCTGTACACTTGTGGCATGGATGTACAGTAGGAGCATCTACTTGACAGTTACTTGTCTGGACTCACTTTGGGCTTTAACAGTGTGTCTTTGTATTACCTGCTCTGGGTTGTGTGCAGAGGCTGTAATACTTTGACCTCAGAAGTGCAGACACCTTCACCTCATTTCTTCATTAGCATCTTCAAGAAAAATCTGGATGAGTGGATGGGAAACAGGAAATACCTGGGGGGATCACTTCTGTCTCTCTCATCTCAGGCACTGGAAAATAACTTTCTTGGGTGGCATAAGCCAGGGAACCTTGTTGGCTAGGCTTATGTAGGCCCTTGGGCTGATAGCCTAGTACCTATGAACCTATGAACTTCAATACACTTGCTTTCAAATTCACTTGGCTGCTGCTATGTAGCAGATCTGATCTAGCTGGCAGAACCTCTGCTGCATAACAAGCAGCAATTTACCCACTTACCTATCAGTCTATTGACCCACCTTATGAAGGACCTCAAAATGTACACCAGATAGATTAGTCACCTGAAAATGGCAGTCACATCAATATACCCCTCCTTTTTGCATTCTCTATGCAGATACCAGGTTCAAATCTCTCATTATCAAATATCATTTCCCCTCTGTTTCTCCCTTTAGCATAGCTGACATGAGTTCCTGAATCAGTGCAGATAATGCCTCATGTGCACTGACTCACCTGTATCACCTTCATCACTGAAGTACAAATTTCAAGATATCCACATATTGTAGGGATCTGGAATCAGTGCACTCTAGCTTCCAGATGGGTAACACTAGAAAGGGTGTCTGCTCACACACCTTGACTTCTACTCATAATATGCACCCAACACAAACCATCACATGCAGAGGTACTCCCCACAAACCAACCTAAACAGCAGATACATCCTAGACACAATCAGGCTACAAGCAGAAAATACACATCAGACATGTCATCACCACCATCTCAACATAGAAGTGCTCAAGGCAATGGGCATGTATCCCAAAGGTTTTCATAATAGTTGTCTGTATAGTGAGATGTACAGATGCCCCACTCAACACCTTAAACAATGAATGTTTAATGTCAGCTATGTGACAGACATAGTCATCACAGCACACATGCAATCAGTTCTCTCAAGTCCTACTCTTAGTCTAGCATATGTCATCTTGGTATGCACAACTTGAGATGTGGCTACATGAAATATATGAACACAGACATGACTGAACTATTAAACATGGGTCCCTACCAGGTATATCCATGTGTCTGAGCAGCATTATATGCTCACTGGATGATACCACTATATAAAGAACAGATTCAATGAACTTGCCTAAGTATGTGGAGTCATAGTACAGTGATACAGTACCTGTCAGTGTGGGATGAGATGCTGGATAGAGCACACTGCTTTGCCAGACATAAGCCACTTGACTGCACCATAATCCCTTTATTAGGCAAGGTCACAAAAGCAGAATAACCAATGTGAAAATGTCCACCTCCAACAAAGTGAGGGCCATGCTGCTAAATCCTAGTAGTTCACATCTTAAGCCTCACTGTCTGTAAGCACTCTGTGCAGTCACAGAAACTGGTTTTAAGCAGCTGTATGTATTTTGCCCTTCCATGGCTACAATGCCTTCCAAACATCCACACAGCAAATGGAAGTTGTGTGAACCACAGGAGGTGTCGTATCTACTTACACTGAAGATCAGTACACCTCAAGACTGTTTAGAAAAGATAAATATATGGAATTATTCTATGTCTAACCTACTGTGGATAGGAAACCCTTTCCTGTTATCGCCATTAATAGGTCACCGTTCATAAATACAGAAGGCCACACAGCCTATATATTACTACATGGGACAATTAAAGTAGAGTATAACAACCCAGGCAGTGGTGAGTGAAAGTACACATCCATTAATCAGGATAATTATAGGACAACAGACTCACCTACACTTGGAGTTTGTGAACTGAAATACCATGGAAGAAAGACTGCAACACCCCACAAAGTTATCTCGTATTCCAGGCCTGTACCTCAACAATATGAGGGAACAAAATAATGACACATGTATAGTGCCTGCACTGTTAATACAACCATAAGGCACTATGTTTTGAAGCAGATATAGCTACTGAACTCCCCAAAGGAGTAGTCAATTTCAGAATCATCATCCAAGGTAACTACACACTCCTAAGGAATGGTCTAAAATACTTCCAAAACACAGTTTCCACAAAGATCATTGACAGCTGTAATACCTTAGTCCTTTATGCCCTATCTATACATCTACACCAGTGTATACACACAGCTGTGCCTGATAGGCTCAAACAAAGAACCTCCAGAGAATACAAACCAAACAAAGAACCTCCAGAGAATACAAACCATACCAGTGTATGTCTGTCATAACTACATTATACAGAAAGTGAAAGAAGTTGCTGTTTACAAATACAACATTGAGAAACTGGTGTCAGAAGACACTCTTCTCAGCATAAACATGCAAATAAGACACCTTCAAGAACCCACACAAAGCAACCATGCTAAGACTTTACACAACATATTCAGGGATATCCAGAGGGCTTTCTTCATCTACATCTGCAAACTAATATAACTTAGATGTATTTGGATCAAATTGTGTATGGTAGCACACACACTGACACACTGTAACTTCCAAACCTGATAGCTAACATGTTTGTCTGAACAGTGCCCCCCTGTCACCAGCATACTTAGTACAAAACATGTATTCAACATCATCTCTGAGCTGTGGTATCTACAATGACAAAGTTATCACTGACCTCTCCAAGACTAGGAGCACAGTCACCATGGGACCAGATGGCATTCTTGCCTGTGTTCTTCATGTGCTTCAACAGTGAGCTACTGCCCTGGGTCTATATTAGAAAAAAAAAAAAAAAAAAAAAAAAAGTGAGTGTTCTAAATAATAACTAGGAAAAAAAAAAAAAAAAAAAACATAAATGAACACAGCAAAATTTTTTTAGGGAAAGAAAATTCTGTTCCAAAACACATACACACAACACAAGCACACCAAACAAACAGCAATCCATGCACATACACCTAAACTCTAACACCTAACCCTACACTAAACTATACATACACCACTAACTACCCACTTACCTTAACCCAAACCCTAACGCTAAGGTCCATCACTATCGCACAGTCACCTCACCCGCACCTTAAACCTAACTCACCTAACCCACCCTAACCCTCACGTCCACATAATCGCACACTTACCTGACCCACACCCTAACCCTAACTCACCTAACCCGCCCTAACCCACACATCCACACAATCGCACACTTACCTGAACCCGACCCGTAACTTTCCACCAGAGCACTGAAAATACCAAAGCAACAGAAACGGACAACCGAATTCTTTCCCCAGGAAGGGGTCCAGATTTCTATTGCTTCGATATTTCCAGCATTCGCTGAAAACGGGTCGATAGAACACTCGACATTTTGAATGTTCGGTGTTCTAATATAGACCCACTGCCCTAGGTACCATATTCAACCACAGTCTGAATACTGCTGTTGTCCACAAAGATTGGAATCCAGTGACCATTTTCCAACCACACAAGTGATGATTGCCAAAATTCAAGTGAAATTACAGAACCATAACTTTATGCAACCTCTGCCATAAGGCAATGGATACAATTTGCATACATCTCAGACACAGGGAAATAGGTGACCTCTAAACACTAGAAGTGTTCCAGTTAGGTGTTGCCAAGGGTATCATGTTACTGCAAAACCTGGTTGGATTCAAGACTATGACCAGAGACATAGAAAACATCAGAGTTGTGCAGGCATACTATTGTAACTTGGCCAAGATCTTAATCACAATCCAACATTTGTCCTCAGTGGGAAACTAACCAAGATGAATATCAAATCCTATGTTATTAGTTGGTTTGCAAATGGCATCACAGAACAACAACATTCAACCACAGTGTGAGACTTCACCTCAAGCAGACATGTCACCTGTGTGGTAATAGACGTGTCAGTGCTGTGGTCCCTCATGTTTGACTATACATGTCAGAAGTCCTGAACAAAACAGAGGGTCTGTGGCACTAGTGACTGCTGACAAGGCCATGGGTGTTACATGAACTGCACAGGAATGAATCAACATACCCTGTAGTAATAATAAATGTACCTGCAATTATAAAATAACTATAAGTACACTATTCCTCACATCTGTCAATAACCATGAGTGCACTATTCCTCCACATCTGTCAATAACCATGGTTGCGCACTATTCCTCCACCTGTCAATAACCATGGGACACTATTCCTCATCTGTCAATAACCATGAGTACACTATTCCTCACATCTGTCAATAACCAAAGTACACTATTCCTCACATCTGTCAATAACCATGAGTACACTATTCCCTCACATCTGTCGTAACCATGTGAATGCACTATTCCTCACATCTGTCAATAACCAGCAGGTGCACTATTCTTACATCTGTCAACTAACCATGAGGACACTATTCCCTCACACCTAATATTTTCCTTGAGGACACTATTCCTCACATCTGTCAATAACTTCATGATTACACTATTCCTCACATCTGTCAATAACCATGAGGACACTATTCCTCACACCTATCAATAACCATGAGGTTTTATTCCTCACATCTGTCCGTAAAACTGGTACACTATTCTTCCTCCACATCTGTCAATAACCATGGTAAACATATTCCTCACATCTCTGGTATAACCATGGTACACTATTATATAAATCTGACAATAACCATGAGTGCTATTACTCACATCTATAAATAACAATAGGTGCACTATTCCTCACATCTGTCAATAACCATGGAGTACACTATTCCTTTACATCTGTCAATAACCACATGGGTACTATTCCTCACATCTGTCAATAACCATGAGTGCACTATTCCTCACACCTGTCAATAACCATAGTACTATTCCTCACATCTGTCAATTACCATGAGTACACTATTCCTCACACCTGTCAATAACCATGAGTACACTATTTCTCACACCTGTCAATAACCATGAGGACACTATTCCTCCACATCTGTCAATAACCATGAGTACACTGTTCCTCATCTGTTAATAACCATGACTACACTGTCCTCACATCTGTCCAATAACCATAAGGTACACTGTTTACTCCATCTGTCCAGCGCTTCATAGTGCACTATTTCCTCCACATCTGTAATAAATAACCATATGAGTGCACTGTTACTCTTTATAAATAACCACTTTAGGACACTATTTCCTCACACATCCTGGCTCCAATAACCAGCAATTACACTATTCCTCCACATCTGTTAATAACATGACTACACTATTCCTCACGTCTTATCTGTTATTAAAAATTTTTCATTCCTCACATCTGTCAATAACCATGGTACTATTCTCCATCTGTCAATAACCATGGTACACTATTCCTCCATCTGTTAATAACCATGAGTGCACTATTCTCCATCATCAAATTACCATGAGTACACTATTCCTCACACCTGTCAATAACCATGAGGACTCTATTCCTCACATCTAGTAATAACCATTACACTATTCTCCATCTGTCAATGACTTGGTACACTGTTTCTACATCTCTGTCAGTTACCATGGAGTACACTGTTCTCCATCTATCAACAAACTACCATGAGTACACTATTCCTCCCACATCTGTCAATAACCATGGTACTATTCCTCACACACCTGTCCCAGCCAACCATGAGAGTACACACTATTCCTCATCTGTTAATAACCATGAGTACACTATTCCTCCCCATCATCGCATTCGCAGGTGCACTATTCCCCGTCTGCTTATTGATGAACATTGGTTCATATTTCAACTGCCAACCTGCATCTACTGTGGGAAGATCGATAGTCCATCACCATCAGTAAGCATTGGCAGCCCATCAATAGCAATATCATCAGCAATCCTGTCCGCTCCCTCATTGGATGTAGTAAATATAATCTCCCTTGATATGTATTGTACCAGACACCTGCACCAACCGGCCAGATCTGGCATATCTGACTAATAAAACATGAGAGAGGCTCCGACACTTGTCTTCTGTGGGCAGACTGGCGTAGCTGTCACTGTGTGCGGTATTATATAGATAGCTTTGAGGTAGATTAGCAACCTTACCAGGGCTATCTGTAGCCAACATGGGATGACCAATGCTGCACATGCGTAAAATAATATGGGATACCAGTTACCTGTTCACGGACCTCAGTGTACACTACCAATACATAGGCTATGCTGTAGAGACAGATACATCTCTCAAAGGTTGTCACTCCTCTGCAGTAGGCTTCAAGTCCATGTCAGCAGAGCACCTCATTACTGTTGGGCGGCCTGGGCCAAGCGGTGAAAATGTTATGACATGGATCACTGCTGCTTCTCTCTCTTGGGCATGGTGGCCCTTGCTAGACAAACATTAGCCATCCATTATATCTGCATGGAATAATATATTGTGATGTACAATGGCTAACGCTACACCATCAGAGTCCAGTACCCTAGTCACATTGCATGAATCTAAGGGCCTATAGAGATGTACATGCAAAAAACTATCATATCGTATTATGGTTCTGATATTTGTCTTCGTACTGACATACAGTCCTGAACTCTGAATCGATAGGTTGACTTTGGATGTGCACTCATATGTTTCTACTACACAATCATAATGAGAAAGTTAGATATATTAATGAGACACGTGTAATTGTCTGACTTCACAGCCCTTACAAAAGCATCCTCTATAAAGTACCAACATCCCACCATGGATTTTGTCTTCAAACCTAATCACTATGCTGATTGTAATACAAAAAATGTGATATATCTAGCCACCTGCTCCCTTTGCACAGTTTTTTATGTAGGTCTAACAAAGAGGAGATTAAGGGACCGCATTTATGATCACATCTATCATTCGAACAGAAGAAACCAATGCGTTAGCCAGACGTATGAAGGCATATCATTCTCACTTCTTTACCTTTAGAGTCTTACAAATAGTTACAGCAACATCTAGAGGGCGATGTTAGAAACATTTTTAGGCAGGTGGTGCTGGATCCTGAAATTAGCGGCACATTTACCACCAGGGTTAAATAATTTCATTTCCTTGAAATCTGTATTGACTGAAAGCAGGTAGTGTTATCCAGAGGCAGTCATTATTGTGACCCCTTGAAATTTCTGCTGTATGTAGAAGCACTTGGAGTTGAAGGTCTCTAAATATTTTGTTATGCTGTGTCATTTATTGCAATAATTTCACCATAAAAAAAAAAAAAAAAAAAAAAAAAATTTTTATTCGTCATATGTTTTTGTTTAACACAGGACTTGAATATTAACCTTAACATTTTATGTATATACTAGATTTGTAGTAAAGTGAATAGCTCTATATTAATATTAGAGCGAATGGATTAGTACTCAATTTCAGCAAAGGGTATATACAAGGAACTATACCTAATTGGTTAACGACATTAGGGTTTTTGATGAATATGGCACTCTTCATAGATAGTGCACTTATGGTATGGGACACGTACATGTCCCATCAACCAGATATTTATGTTAGGATTTTAGGATGATCGATAAACAGATATTTAAATTATATTTTTATTTTTATTTAGTCCTTCTGTTCAGCAATAGTGTTACCATCCATGAGCATATAGAATCTAATATTTATATAATGATTATGGATGATCACATTATAAAATATAATTTTAAAATATAATTGTTTCAAAAAAAAAAAAAAAAAAAAAAAAAACAAAAAAAAAAAAAAAAAAAAAAAAAAAAAAAAAAAAAAAAAAAAAAAAAAAAAAGGGGGGGGGGGGGGGGGGGGGGGGGGGGGGGGGGGGGGGGGGGGGGGGGTTTTTTTTTAAAATTGCTTAGAAAGATTCTTAATCAACTTTATGACATATAAATAGTTACGTTTTGTGGATAATTACAACTATTAGATTATGTTATGATTAAGAGGCCTGGAAGGCTTCTAGTAATTGTTTAAATAGTGTTACCATTTTTTCATAAAGATTTCTATTTTTTATGTTCATTTTGTACGAGGAGTTTTTGGGGTTTTTTTTTTCATTTATTTTATTTCAGGAGGTTTTGATTAC
>NC_056732.1:1750496210-1750668610 GCF_019279795.1 Protopterus annectens | reverse complement strand
CATTTTATGTTGAATTTTTACTTTAATGTTATGATTTCATTTACATATTTTAAGAATTTTAAATATGTTATTTTAACTTTTATGTTTACTTCCTTGGTAACATTTTACACTTCGAAATGGTTATTACTAACATGAATTAATGTTAGTATATTTTCTTTGAGGAACAAGTTGTTCTTGTGAAGGTTTATACCTGTTTTCCAATTACTACAATGAGTTTTACCTTACTATGATGTCATTTCCCTTTTGCCTGTATAAAAGGGGCGTGCACTTTTACCTCATTGTTAATTTGTTTTCTCTGAGGAAGCTGCACCTTTGTGCGCTAAAACGTTTGTGATAAATAAAATTCGTTAAGACTACCTACTTGTTGTTGCTGGTACAAGGGCTCCGTGGTACGTTTTTGGATTTCAACTGTTTTTGTCATTTGCATTTGACCCTGGTATATAGGACAGGTTACAATGATAACAACCTGCAGCATGTTCTTTTTGTCCCTGGTATATAGGACATGTTATAATGATAACAATTTGCAGCATGCTCTTGTTGTCCCTGGTATATAGGTCATGTTATAATGATAACAATCTGCAGCATGCTCTTGTTGTCCCTGGTATATAGGACATGTTATAATGATAACAATCTGCAGCATGCTCTTGTTGTCCCTGGTATATAGGACATGTTATAATGATAACAATCTGCAGCATGCTCTTGTTGTCCCTGGTATATAGGACATGTTATAATGATAACAATCTGCAGCATGCTCTTGTTGTCCCTGGTATATAGGACATGTTATAATGATAACAATCTGCAGCATGCTCTTGTTGTCCCTGGTATATAGGACATGTTATAATGATAACAATCTGCAGCATGCTCTTGTTGTCCCTGGTATATAGGACATGTTATAATGATAACAATCTGCAGCATGCTCTTGTTGTCCCTGGTATATAGGACATGTTATAATGATAACAATCTGCAGCATGCTCTTGTTGTCCCTGGTATATAGGACATGTTATAATGATAACAATCTGCAGCATGCTCTTGTTGTCCCTGGTATATAGGACATGTTATAATGATAACAATCTGCAGCATGCTCTTGTTGTCCCTGGTATATAGGACATGTTATAATGATAACAATCTGCAGCATGCTCTTGTTGTCCCTCGTATATAGGACATGTTATAATGATAACAATCTGCAGCATGCTCTTGTTGTCCCAGGTATATAGGACATGTTATAATGATAACAATCTGCAGCATGCTCTTGTTGTCCCTGGTATATAGGACATGTTATAATGATAACAATCTGCAGCATGCTCTTGTTGTCCCTGGTATATAGGACATGTTATAATGATAACAATCTGCAGCATGCTCTTGTTGTCCCTGGTATATAGGACATGTTATAATGATAACAATCTGCAGCATGCTCTTGTTGTCCCTGGTATATAGGACATGTTATAATGATAACAATCTGCAGCATGCTCTTGTTGTCCCTGGTAAATAGGACATGTTATAATGATAACAATCTGCAGCATGCTCTTGTTGTCCCTGGTATATAGGATATGTTATAATGATAATAATCTGCAGCATGCTCTTGTTGTCCCTGGTAAATAGGACATGTTATAATGATAACAATCTGCAGCATGCTCTTGTTGTCCCTGGTATATAGGACATGTTATAATGATAACAATCTGCAGCATGCTCTTGTTGTCCCTGGTATATAGGACATGTTATAATGATAACAATCTGCAGCATGCTCTTGTTGTCCCTGGTATATAGGACATGTTATTATGATAACAATCTGCAGCATGCTCTTGTTGTCCCTGGTATATAGGACATGTTATAATGATAACAATCTGCAGCATGCTCTTGTTGTCCCTGGTATATAGGACATGTTATAATGATAACAATCTGCAGCATGCTCTTGTTGTCCCTGGTATATAGGACATGTTATAATGATAACAATCTGCAGCATGCTCTTGTTGTCCCTGGTATATAGGACATGTTATAATGATAACAATCTGCAGCATGCTCTTGTTGTCACTGGTATATAGGACATGTTATAATGATAACAATCTGCAGCATGGTCTTGTTGTCCCTGGTAAATAGGACATGTTATAATGATAACAATCTGCAGCATGCTCTTGTTGTCCCTGGTATATAGGACATGTTATAATGATAACAATCTGCAGCATGCTCTTGTTGTCCCTGGTATAAAGGACATGTTATAATGATAACAACATTCAGCATGCTCTTGTTGTCCCTGGTATATAGGACATGTTATAATGATAACAATCTGCAGCATGCTCTTGTTGTCCCTGGTATATAGGACATGTTATAATGATAACAATCTGCAGCATGCTCTTGTTGTCCCTGGTATATAGGACATGTTATAATGATAACAATCTGCAGCATGCTCTTGTTGTCCCTGGTATATAGGACATGTTATAATGATAACAATCTGCAGCATGCTCTTGTTGTCCCTGGTATATAGGACATGTTATAATGATAACAATCTGCAGCATGCTCTTGTTGTCCCTGGTATATAGGCCATGTTATAATGATAACAATCTGCAGCATGCTCTTGTTGTCCCTGGTATATAGGACATGTTATAATGATAACAATCTGCAGCATGCTCTTGTTGTCCCTGGTATATAGGACATGTTATAATGATAACAATCTGCAGCATGCTCTTGTTGTCCCTGGTATATAGGACATGTTATAATGATAACAATCTGCAGCATGCTCTTGTTGTCCCTGGTATATAGGACATGTTATAATGATAACAATCTGCAGCATGCTCTTGTTGTCCCTGGTATATAGGACATGTTATAATGATAACAATCTTCAGCATGCTCTTGTTGTCCCTGGTATATAGGACATGTTATAATGATAACAGTCTGCAACATGCTCTTGTTGTCCCTGGTATATAGGACATGTTATAATGATAACAATCTGCAGCATGCTCTTGTTGTCCCTGGTATATAGGACATGTTATAATGATAACAATCTGCAGCATGCTCTTGTTGTCCCTGGTATATAGGACATGTTATAATGATAACAATCTTCAGCATGCTCTTGTTGTCCCTGGTATATAGGACATGTTATAATGATAACAATCTGCAGCATGCTCTTGTTGTCCCTGGTATATAGGACATGTTATAATGATAACAATCTGCAGCATGCTCTTGTTGTCCCTGGTATATAGGACATGTTATAATGATAACAATCTGCAGCATGCTCTTGTTGTCCCTGGTATATAGGACATGTTATAATGATAACAATCTGCAGCATGCTCTTGTTGTCCCTGGTATATAGGACATGTTATAATGATAACAATCTGCAGCATGCTCTTGTTGTCCCTGGTATATAGGACATGTTATAATGATAACAATCTGCAGCATGCTCTTGTTGTCCCTGGTATATAGGACATGTTATAATGATAACAATCTGCAGCATGCTCTTGTTGTCCCTGGTATATAGGACATGTTATAATGATAACAATCTGCAGCATGCTCTTGTTGTCCCTGGTATATAGGACATGTTACAATGATAACAATCTGCAGCATGCTCTTGTTGTCCCTGGTATATAGGACATGTTATAATGATAACAATCTGCAGCATGCTCTTGTTGTCCCTGGTATATAGGACATGTTATAATGATAACAATCTGCAGCATGCTCTTGTTGTCCCTGGTATATAGGACATGTTATAATGATAACAATCTGCAGCATGCTCTTGTTGTCCCTGGTATATAGGACATGTTATAATGATAACAATCTGCAGCATGCTCTTGTTGTCCCTGGTATATAGGACATGTTATAATGATAACAATCTGCAGCATGCTCTTGTTGTCCCTGGTATATAGGACATGTTATAATGTTAACAACCTGCAGCATGCTCTTGTTGTCCCTGGTATATAGGACATGTTATAATGATAACAATCTGCAGCATGCTCTTGTTGTCCCTGGTATATAGGACATGTTATAATGATAACAATCTGCAGCATGCTCTTGTTGTCCCTGGTATATAGGACATGTTCTAATGATAACAAACTGCAGCGTGCTGTTGTTGTCCCTGGTATATAGGACATGTTATAATGATAACAATCTGCAGCATGTTCTTGTTGTCCCTGGTATATAGGACATGTTATAATGATAACAATCTGCAGCATGCTCTTGTTGTCCCTGGTATATAGGACATGTTATAATGATAACAATCTGCAGCATGCTCTTGTTGTCCCTGGTATATAGGACATGTTATAATGATAACAATCTGCAGCATGCTCTTGTTGTCCCTGGTATATAGGACATGTTATAATGATAACAATCTGCAGCATGCTCTTGTTGTCCCTGGTATATAGGACATGTTATAATGATAACAATCTGCAGCATGCTCTTGTTGTCCCTGGTATATAGGACATGTTATAATGATAACAATCTGCAGCGTGCTCTTGTTGTCCCTGGTATATAGGACATGTTATAATGATAACAATCTGCAGCATGCTCTTGTTGTCCCTGGTATATAGGACATGTTATAATGATAACAATCTGCAGCATGCTCTTGTTGTCCCTGGTATATAGGACATGTTATAATGATAACAATCTGCAGCATGCTCTTGTTGTCCCTGGTATATAGGACATGTTATAATGATAACAATCTGCAGCATGCTCTTTTTGTCCCTGGTATATAGGACATGTTATAATGATAACAATCTGCAGCATGCTCTTGTTGTCCCTGGTATATCAGACATGTTATAATGATAACAATCTTCAGCTTGCACTTGTTGTCCCTGGTATATAGGACATGTTATAACGATATCAATCTGCAGCAAGCTCTTGTTGTCCCTGGTATATAGGACATGTTATAATGATAACATGCAGCATGCCTTTGTTGTCCCTGGTATGTAGGACATGTTATAATGATAACAATCTGCAGCATGCTCTTGTTGTCCCTGGTATATAGGACATGTTATAATGATAACAATCTGCAGCATGCTCTTGTTGTCCCTGGTATATAGGACATGTTATAATGATAACAATCTGCAGCATGCTCTTGTTGTCCCTGGTATATAGGACATGTTATAATGATAACAATCTGCAGCATGCTCTTGTTGTCCCTGGTATATAGGACATGTTATAATGATAACAATCTGCAGCTTGCTCTTGTTGTCCCTGGTATATAGGACATGTTATAATGATATCAATCTGCAGCATGCTCTTGTTGTCCCTGGTATATAGGACATGTTATAATGATAACAATCTGCAGCATGCTCTTGTTGTCCCTGGTATATAGGACATGTTATAATGATAACAATCTGCAGCATGCTCTTGTTGTCCCTGGTATATAGGACATGTTATTATGATAACAATCTGCAGCATGCTCTTGTTGTCCCTGGTATATAGGACATGTTATAATGATATCAATCTGCAGCATGCTCTTGTTGTCCCTGGTATATAGGACATGTTATAATGATAACAATCTGCAGCATGCTCTTGTTGTCCCTGGTATATAGGACATGTTATAATGATAACAATCTGCAGCATGCTCTTGTTGTCCCTGGTATATAGGTCATGTTATAATGATAACAATCTGCAGCATGCTCTTGTTGTCCCTGGTATATAGGACATGTTATAATGATAACAATCTGCAGCATGCTCTTGTTGTCCCTGGTATATAGGACATGTTATAATGATAACAATCTGCAGCATGCTCTTGTTGTCCCTGGTATATAGGACATGTTATAATGATAACAATCTGCAGCATGCTCTTGTTGTCCCTGGTATATAGGACATGTTATAATGATAACAATCTGCAGCATGCTCTTGTTGTCCCTGGTATATAGGACATGTTATAATGATAACAATCTGCAGCATGCTCTTGTTGTCCCTGGTATATAGGACATGTTATAATGATAACAATCTGCAGCATGCTCTTGTTGTCCCTGGTATATAGGACATGTTATAATGATAACAATCTGCAGCATGCTCTTGTTGTCCCTGGTATATAGGACATGTTATAATGATAACAATCTGCAGCATGCTCTTGTTGTCCCTGGTATATAGGACATGTTATAATGATAACAATCTGCAGCATGCTCTTGTTGTCCCTGGTATATAGGACATGTTATAATGATAACAATCTGCAGCATGCTCTTGTTGTCCCTGGTATATAGGATATGTTATAATGATAACAATCTGCAGCATGCTCTTGTTGTCCCTGGTATATAGGACATGTTATAATGATAACAATCTGCAGCATGCTCTTGTTGTCCCTGGTATATAGGACATGTTATAATGATAACAATATGCAGCATGCTCTTGTTGTCCCTGGTATATAGGACATGTTATAATGATAACAATCTGCAGCATGCTCTTGTTGTCCCTGGTATATAGGACATGTTATAATGATAACAATCTGCAGCATGCTCTTGTTGTCCCTGGTATATAGGACATGTTATAATGATAACAATCTGCAGCATGCTCTTGTTGTCCCTGGTATATAGGACATGTTATAATGATAACAATCTGCAGCATGCTCTTGTTGTCCCTGGTATATAGGACATGTTATAATGATAACAATCTGCAGCATGCTCTTGCTGTCCCTGGTATATAGGACATGTTATAATGATAACAATCTGCAGCATGCTCTTGTTGTCCCTGGTATATAGGACATGTTATAATGATAACAATCTGCAGCATGCTCTTGTTGTCCCTGGTATATAGGACATGTTATAATGATAACAATCTGCAGCATGCTCTTGTTGTCCCTGGTATATAGGACATGTTATAATGATAACAATCTGCAGCATGCTCTTGTTGTCCCTGGTATATAGGACATGTTATAATGATAACAATCTGCAGCATGCTCTTGTTGTCCCTGGTATATAGGACATGTTATAATGATAACAATCTGCAGCATGCTCTTGTTGTCCCTGGTATATAGGACATGTTATAATGATAACAATCTGCAGCATTCTCTTGTTGTCCCTGGTATATAGGACATGTTATAATGATAACAATCTGCAGTATGCTCTTGTTGTCCCTGGTATATAGGACATGTTATAATGATAACAATCTGCAGCATGCTCTTGTTGTCCCTGGTATATAGGACATGTTATAATGATAACAATCTGCAGCATGCTCTTGTTGTCCCTGGTATATAGGACATGTTATAATGATAACAATCTGCAGCATGCTCTTGTTGTCCCTGGTATATAGGACATGTTATAATGATAACAATCTGCAGCATGCTCTTGTTGTCCCTGGTATATAGGACATGTTATAATGATAACAATCTGCAGCATGCTCTTGTTGTCCCTGGTATATAGGACATGTTATAATGATAACAATCTGCAGCATGCTCTTGTTGTCCCTGGTATATAGGACATGTTATAATGATAACAATCTGCAGCATGCTCTTGTTGTCCCTGGTATATAGGACATGTTATAATGATAACAATCTGCAGCATGCTCTTGTTGTCCCTGGTATATAGGACATGTTATAATGATAACAATCTGCAGCATGCTCTTGTTGTCCCTGGTATATAGGACATGTTATAATAATAACAATCTGCAGCATGCTCTTGTTGTCCCTGGTATATAGGACATGTTATAATGATAACAATCTGCAGCATGCTCTTGTTGTCCCTGGTATATAGGACATGTTATAATGATAACAATCTGCAGCATGCTCTTGTTGTCCCTGGTATATAGGACATGTTATAATGATAACAATCTGCAGCATGCTCTTTTTGTCCCTGGTATATAGGAAGTGTTATAATGATAACAATCTGCAGCATGCTCTTGTTGTCCCTGGTATATAGGACATGTTATAATGATAACAATCTGCAGCATGCTCTTGTTGTCCCTGGTATATAGGACATGTTATAATGATATCAATCTGCAGCATGCTCTTGTTGTCCCTGGTATATAGGACATGTTATAATGATAACATGCAGCATGCTCTTGTTGTCCCTGGTATATAGGACATGTTATAATGATAACAATCTGCAGCATGCTCTTGTTGTCCCTGGTATATAGGACATGTTATAATGATAACAATCTGCAGCATGCTCTTGTTGTCCCTGGTATATAGGACATGTTATAATGATAACAATCTGCAGCATGCTCTTGTTGTCCCTGGTATATAGGACATGTTATAATGATAACAATCTTCAGCTTGCTCTTGTTGTCCCTGGTATATAGGACATGTTATAATGATAACAATCTGCAGCATGCTCTTGTTGTCCCTGGTATATAGGACATGTTATAATGATAACAATCTGCAGCATGCTCTTGTTGTCCCTGGTATATAGGACATGTTATAATGATAACAATCTGCAGCATGCTCTTGTTGTCCCTGGTATATAGGACATGTTATAATGATAACAATCTGCAGCATGCTCTTGTTGTCCCTGGTATATAGGACATGTTATAATGATAACAATCTGCAGCATGCTCTTGTTGTCCCTGGTATATAGGACATATTATAATGATAACAATCTGCATCATGCTCTTGTTGTCCCTGGTATATAGGACATGTTATAATGATAACAATCTGCAGCATGCTCTTGTTGTCCCTGGTATATAGGACATGTTATAATGATAACAATCTGCAGCATGCTCTTGTTGTCCCTGGTATATAGGACATGTTATAATGATAACAATCTTCAGCTTGCTCTTGTTGTCCCTGGTATATAGGACATGTTATAATGATATCAATCTGCAGCATGCTCTTGTTGTCCCTGGTATATAGGACATGTTATAATGATAACATGCAGCATGCTCTTGTTGTCCCTGGTATGTAGGACATGCTACAATGATAACAATCTGCAGCATGCTCTTGTTGTCCCTGGTATATAGGACATGTTATAATGATAACAATCTGCAGCATGCTCTTGTTGTCCCTGGTATATAGGACATGTTATAATGATAACAATCTGCAGCATGCTCTTGTTGTCCCTGGTATATAGGACATGTTATAATGATAACAATCTGCAGCATGCTCTTGTTGTCCCTGGTATATAGGACATGTTATAATGATAACAATCTGCAGCATGCTCTTGTTGTCCCTGGTATATAGGACATGTTATAATGATAACAATCTGCAGCATGCTCTTGTTGTCCCTGGTATATAGGACATGTTATAATGATAACAATCTGCAGCATGCTCTTGTTGTCCCTGGTATATAGGACATGTTATAATGATAACAATCTGCAGCATGCTCTTGTTGTCCCTGGTATATAGGACATGTTATAATGATAACAATCTGCAGCAAGCTCTTGTTGTCCCTGGTATATAGGACATGTTATAATGATAACAATCTGCAGCATGCTCTTGTTGTCCCTAGTATATAGGACATGTTATAGTGATAACAATCTGCAGCATGCTCTTGTTGTCCCTGGTATATAGGACATGTTATAATGATAACAATCTGCAGCATGCTCTTGTTGTCCCTGGTATATAGGACATGTTATAATGATAACAATCTGCAGCATGCTCTTGTTGTCCCTGGTATATAGGACATGTTATAATGATAACAATCTGCAGCATGCTCTTGTTGTCCCTGGTATATAGGACATGTTATAATGATAACAATCTGCAGCATGCTCTTGTTGTCCCTGGTATATAGGACATGTTATAATGATAACAATCTGCAGCATGCTCTTGTTGTCCCTGGTATATAGGACATGTTATAATGATAACAATCTGCAGCATGCTCTTGTTGTCCCTGGTATATAGGACATGTTATAATGATAACAATCTGCAGCATGCTCTTGTTGTCCCTGGTATATAGGACATGTTATAATGATAACAATCTGCAGCATGCTCTTGTTGTCCCTGGTATATAGAACATGTTATAATGATAACAATCTTCAGCATGCTCTTGTTGTCCCTGGTATATAGGACATGTTACAATGATAACAATCTGCAGCATGCTCTTGTTGTCCCTGGTATATAGGACATGTTATAATGATAACAATCTGCAGCATGCTCTTGTTGTCCCTGGTATATAGGTCATGTTATAATGATAACAATCTGCAGCATGCTCTTGTTGTCCCTGGTATATAGGACATGTTATAATGATAACAATCTGCAGCATGCTCTTGTTGTCCCTGGTATATAGGACATGTTATAATGATAACAATCTGCAGCATGCTCTTGTTGTCCCTGGTATATAGGACATGTTATAATGATAACAATCTGCAGCATGCTCTTGTTGTCCCTGGTATATAGGACATGTTATAATGATAACAATCTGCAGCATGCTCTTGTTGTCCCTGGTATATAGGACATGTTATAATGATAACAATCTGCAGCATGCTCTTGTTGTCCCTGGTATATAGGACATGTTATAGTGATAACAATCTGCAGCATGCTCTTGTTGTCCCTGGTATATAGGACATGTTATAATGATAACAATCTGCAGCATGCTCTTGTTGTCCCTGGTATATAGGACATGTTATAATGATAACAATCTGCAGCATGCTCTTGTTGTCCCTGGTATATAGGACATGTTATAGTGATAACAATCTGCAGCATGCTCTTGTTGTCCCTGGTATATAGGACATGTTATAATGATAACAATCTGCAGCATGCTCTTGTTGTCCCTGGTATATAGGACATGTTATAATGATAACAATCTGCAGCATGCTCTTGTTGTCCCTGGTATATAGGACATGTTATAATGATAACAATCTGCAGTATGCTCTTGTTGTCCCTGGTATATAGGACATGTTATAATGATAACAATCTTCAGCATGCTCTTGTTGTCCCTGGTATATAGGACATGTTATAATGACAACAATCTGCAGCATGCTCTTTTTGTCCCTGGTATATAGGACATGTTATAATGATAACAATCTGCAGCATGCTCTTGTTGTCCCTGGTATATAGGACATGTTATAATGATAACAATCTGCAGCATGCTCTTGTTGTCCCTGGTATATAGGACATGTTATAATGATAACAATCTTCAGCATGCTCTTGCTGTCCCTTGTATATAGGACATGTTATAATTATCACAATCTGCAGCGTGTTCTTGTTGTCCCTGGTATATAGGACATGTTATAATGATAACAATCTGCAGCATGCTCTTGTTGTCCCTGGTATATAGGACATGTTATAATGATAACAATCTGCACCATGCTCTTGTTGTCCCTGGTATATAGGACATGTTATAATGATAACAATCTGCAGCATGCTCTTTTTGTCCCTGGTATATAGGACATGTTATAATGATAACAATCTGCAGCATGCTCTTGTTGTCCCTGGTATATAGGACATGTTATAATGATAACAATCTGCAGCATGCTCTTGTTGTCCCTGGTATATAGGACATGTTATAATGATAACAATCTGCAGCATGCTCTTGTTGTCCCTGGTATATAGGACATGTTATAATGATAACAATCTGCAGCATGCTCTTGTTGTCCCTGGTATATAGGACATGTTATAATGATCACAATCTGCAGCATGCTCTTGTTGTCCCGGGTATATAGGACATGTTATAATGATAACAATCTGCAGCATGCTCTTGTTGTCCCTGGTATATAGGACATGTTATAATGATAACAATCTGCAGCATGCTCTTGTTGTCCCTGGTATATAGGACATGTTATAATGATAACAATCTGCAGCATGCTCTTGTTGTCCCTGGTATATAGGACATGTTATAATGATAACAATCTGCAGCATGCTCTTGTTGTCCCTGGTATATAGGACATGTTATAATGATAACAATCTGCAGCACGCTCTTGTTGTCCCTGGTATATAGGACATGTTATAATGATAACAATCTGCAGCATGCTCTTGTTGTCCCTGGTATATAGGACATGTTATAATGATAACAATCTGCAGCATGCTCTTGTTGTCCCTGGTATATAGGACATGTTATAATGATAACAATCTGCAGCATGCTCTTGTTGTCCCTGGTATATAGGACATGTTATAATGATAACAATCTGCAGCATGCTCTTGTTGTCCCTGGTATATAGGACATGTTATAATGATAACAACATGCAGCATGCTCTTGTTGTCCCTGGTATATAGGACATGTTATAATGATAACAATCTGCAGCATGCTCTTGTTGTCCCTGGTATATAGGTCATGTTATAATGATAACAATCTGCAGAATGCTCTCGTTGTCCCTGGTATATAGGACATTGTATAATGATAACAATCTGCAGCATGCTCTTGTTGTCCCTGGTATAGAGGACATGTTATAATGATAACAATCTGCAGCATGCTCTTGTTGTCCCTGGTATATAGGACATGTTATAATGATAACAATCTGCAGCATGCTCTTGTTGTCCCTGGTATATAGGACATGTTATAATGATAACAATCTGCAGCATGCTCTTGTTGTCCCTGGTATATAGGACATGTTATAATGATAACAATCTGCAGCATGCTCTTGTTGTCCCTGGTATATAGGACATGTTATAATGATAACAATCTGCAGCATGCTCTTGTTGTCCCTGGTATATAGGACATGTTATAATGATAACAATCTGCAGCATGCTCTTGCTGTCCCTGGTATATAGGACATGTTATAATGATAGCAATCTGCAGCATGCTCTTGTTGTCCCTGGTATATAGGACATGTTATAATGATAACAATCTGCAGCATGCTCTTGTTGTCCCTGGTATATAGGACATGTTATAATGATAACAATCTGCAGCATGCTCTTGTTGTCCCTGGTATATAGGACATGTTATAATGATAACAATCTGCAGCATGCTCTTGTTGTCCCGGGTATATAGGACATGTTATAATGATAACAATCTGCAGCATGCTCTTGTTGTCCCTGGTATATAGGACATGTTATAATGATAACAATCTGCAGCATGCTCTTGTTGTCCCTGGTATATAGGACATGTTATAATGAAAACAATCTGCAGCATGCTCTTGTTGTCCCTGGTATATAGGACATGTTATAATGATAACAATCTGCAGCATGCTCTTGTTGTCCCTGGTATATAGGACATGTTATAATGATAACAATCTGCAGCATGCTCTTGTTGTCCCTGGTATATAGGACATGTTATAATGATAACAATCTGCAGCATGCTCTTGTTGTCCCTGGTATATAGGACATGTTATAATGATAACAATCTGCAGCATGCTCTTGTTGTCCCTGGTATATAGGACATGTTATAATGATAACAATCTGCAGCATGCTCTTGTTGTCCCTGGTATATAGGACATGTTATAATGATAACAATCTGCAGCATGCTCTTGTTGTCCCTGGTATATAGGACATGTTATAATGATAACAATCTGCAGCATGCTCTTGTTGTCCCTGGTATATTGGACATGTTATAATGATAACAATCTGCAGCATGCTCTTGTTGTCCCTGGTATATAGGACAAGCTATAATGATAACAATCTGCAGCATGCTCTTGTTGTCCCTGGTATATAGGACATGTTATAATTATAACAATCTGCAGCATGCTCTTGTTGTCCCTGGTATATAGGACATGTTATAATGATAACAATCTGCAGCATGCTCTTGTTGTCCCTGGTATATAGGACATGTTATAATGATAACAATCTGCAGCATGCTCTTGTTGTCCCTGGTATATAGGACATGTTATAATGATAACAATTTGCAGCATGCTCTTATTGTCCCTGGTATATAGGACATGTTATAATGATAACAATCTGCAGCATGCTCTTGTTGTCCCTGGTATATAGGACATGTTATAATGATAACAATCTGCAGCATGCTCTTGTTGTCCCTGGTATATAGGACATGTTATAATGATAACAATCTGCAGCATGCTCTTGTTGTCCCTGGTATATAGGACATATTATAATGATAACAATCTGCAGCATGCTCTTGTTGTCTCTGGTATATACATCATGTTATAATGATAACAATCTGCAGCATGCTCTTGTTGTCCCTGGTATATAGGACATGTTATAATGATAACAATCTGCAGCATGCTCTTGTTGTCCCTGGTATATAGGACATGTTATAATGATAACAATCTGCAGCATGCTCTTGTTGTCCCTGGTATATAGGACATGTTATAATGATAACAATCTGCAGCATGCTCTTGTTGTCCCTGGTATATAGGACATGCTACAATGAAAACAATCTGCAGCATGCTCTTGCTGTCCCTGGTATATAAGACATGTTATAATGATAACAATCTGCAGCATGTTCTTGTTGTCCCTGGTATATAGGACATGTTATAATGATAACAATCTGCAGCATGCTCTTGTTGTCCCTGGTATATAGGACATGTTACAATGAAAACAATCTGCAGCATGCTCTTGTTGTCCCTGGTATATAGGACATGTTATAATGATAACAATCTGCAGCATGCTCTTGTTGTCCCTGGTATATAGGACATGTTATAATGATAACAATCTGCAGCATGCTCTTGTTGTCCCTGGTATATAGGACATGTTATAATGATAACAATCTGCAGCATGCTCTTGTTGTCCCTGGTATATAGGACATGTTATAATGATAACAATCTGCAGCATGCTCTTGTTGTCCCTGGTATATAGGTCATGTTATAATGATAACAATCTGCAGCATGCTCTTGTTGTCCCTGGTATATAGGACATGTTATAATGATAACAATCTGCAGCATGCTCTTGTTGTCCCTGGTATATAGGACATGTTATAATGATAACAATCTGCAGCATGCTCTTGTTGTCCCTGGTATATAGGACATGTTATAATGATAACAATCTGCAGCATGCTCTTGTTGTCCCTGGTATATAGGACATGTTATAATGATAACAATCTGCAGCATGCTCTTGTTGTCCCTGGTATATAGGACATGTTATAATGATAACAATCTGCAGCATGCTCTTGTTGTCCCTGGTATATAGGACATGTTATAATGATAACAATCTGCAGCATGCTCTTGTTGTCCCTGGTATATAGGACATGTTATAATGATAACAATCTGCAGCATGCTCTTGTTGTCCCTGGTATATAGGACATGTTATAATGATAACAATCTGCAGCATGCTCTTGTTGTCCCTGGTATATAGGACATGTTATAATGATAACAATCTGCAGCATGCTGTTGTTGTCCCTGGTATATAAGACATGGTATAATGATAACAATCTGCAGCATGCTCTTGTTGTCCCTGGTATATAGGACATGTTATAATGATAACAATCTGCAGCATGCTCTTGTTGTCCCTGGTATATAGGACATGTTATAATGATAACAATCTGCAGCATACTCTTGTTGTCCCTGGTATATAGGACATGTTATAATGATAACAATCTGCAGCATGCTCTTGTTGTCCCTGGTATATAGGACATGTTATAATGATAACAATCTGCAGCATGCTCTTGTTGTCCCTGGTATATAGGACATGTTACAATGATAACAATCTGCAGCATGCTCTTGTTGTCCCTGGTATATAGGACATGTTATAATGATACAATCTGCAGCATGCTCTTGTTGTCCCTGGTATATAGGACATGTTATAATGATAACAATCTGCAGCATGCTCTTGTTGTCCCTGGTATATAGGACATGTTATAATGATAACAATCTCCAGCAAGCTCTTGTTGTCCCTGGTATATAGGACATCTTATAATGATAACAATCTACAGCATGATCTTGTTGTCCCTGGTATATAGGACATGTTTTAATGATAACAATCTGCAGCATGCTCTTCTTGTCCCTGGTATATAGGTCATGTTACAATGATAACAATCTGCAGCATGCTCTTGTTATCCCTGGTATATAGGACATGTTATAATGATAACAATCTGCAGCATGCTCTTGTTGTCCCTGGTATATAGGACATGTTATAATGATAACAATCTGCAGCATGCTCTTGTTGTCCCTGGTATATAGGACATGTTATAATGATAATAATCTGCAGCATGCTGTTGTTGTCCCTGGTATATAGGACATGTTATAATGATAACAATCTGCAGCATGCTCTTGTTGTCCCTGGTATATAGGACATGTTATAATGATAACAATCTGCAGCATGCTCTTGTTGTCCCTGGTATATAGGACATGTTATAATGATAACAATCTGCAGCATGCTCTTGTTGTCCCTGGTATATAGGACATGTTATAATGATAACAATCTGCAGCATGCTCTTGATGTCCCTGGTATATAGGACATGTTATAATGATAACTGTCTGCAGCATGCTCTTGTTGTCCCTGGTATATAGGACATGTTATAATGATAACAATCTGCAGCATGCTCTTGTTGTCCCTGGTATATAGGACATGTTATAATGATAACAATCTGCAGCATGCTCTTGTTGTCCCTGGTATATAGGACATGTTATAATGATAACAATCTGCAGCATGCTCTTGTTGTCCCTGGTATATAGGACATGTAATAATGATAACAATCTGCAGCATGCTCTTGTTGTCCCTGGTATATAGGACATGTAACAATGATAACAATCTACAGCATGCTCTTGTTGTCCCTGGTATATAGGACATGTTATAATGATAACAATCTGCAGCATGCTCTTGTTGTCCCTGGTATATAGGACATGTTATAATGATAACAATCTGCAGCATGCTCTTGTTGTCCCTGGTATATAGGACATGTTATAATGATAACAATCTGCAGCATGCTCTTGTTGTCCCTGGTATATAGGACATGTTATAATGATAACAATCTGCAGCATGCTCTTGTTGTCCCTGGTATATAGGACATGTCATAATGATAACAATCTGCAGCATGCTCTTGTTGTCCCTGGTATATAGGCCATGTTATAATGATAACAATCTGCAGCATGCTCTTGTTGTCCCTGGTATATAGGACATGTTATAATGATAACAATCTGCAGCATGCTCTTGTTGTCCCTGGTATATAGGACATGTTATAATGATAACAATCTGCAGCATGCTCTTGTTGTCCCTGGTATATAGGACATGTTATAATGATAACAATCTGCAGCATGCTCTTGTTGTCCCTGATATATAGGACATGTTATAATGATAACAATCTGCAGCATGCTCTTGTTGTCCCTGGTATATAGGACATGTTATAATGATAACAATCTGCAGCATGCTCTTGTTGTCCCTGGTATATAGGACATGTTATAATGATAACAATCTGCAGCATGCTCTTGTTGTCCCTGGTATATAGGACATGTTATAATGATAACAATCTGCAGCATGCTCTTGTTGTCCCTGGTATATAGGACATGTTATAATGATAACAATCTGCAGCATGCTCTTGTTGTCCCTGGTATATAGGACATGTTATAATGATAACAATCTGCAGCATGCTCTTGTTGTCCCTGGTATATAGGACATGTTATAATGATAACAATCTGCAGCATGCTCTTGTTGTCCCTGGTATATAGGACATGTTATAATGATAACAATCTGCAGCATGCTCTTGTTGTCCCTGGTATATAGGACATGTTATAATGATAACAATCTGCAGCATGCTCTTGTTGTCCCTGGTATATAGGACATGTTATAATGATAACAATCTGCAGCATGCTCTTGTTGTCCCTGGTATATAGGACATGTTATAATGATAACAATCTCTAGCATGATCTTCTTGTCCTTGGTATATATGACATGTTATAATGATAACAATCTGCAGCATGCTCTTGTTGTCCCTGGTATATAGGACATGTTATAATGATAACAATCTGCAGCATGCTCTTGTTGTCCCTGGTATATAGGACATGTTATAATGATAACAATCTGCAGCATGCTCTTGTTGTCCCTGGTATATAGGACATGTTATAATGATAACAATCTGCAGCATGCTCTTGTTGTCCCTGGTATATAGGACATGTTATAATGATAACAATCTGCAGCATGCTCTTGTTGTCCCTGGTATATAGGACATGTTATAATGATAACAATCTGCAGCATGCTCTTGTTGTCCCTGGTATATAGGACATGTTATAATGATAACAATCTGCAGCATGCTCTTGTTGTCCCTGGTATATAGGACATGTTATAATGATAACAATCTGCAGCATGCTCTTGTTGTCCCTGGTATATAGGACGTGTTATAATGATAACAATCTGCAGCATGCTCTTGTTGTCCCTGGTATATAGGACATGTTATAATGATAACAATCTGCAGCATGCTCTTGTTGTCCCTGGTATATAGGACATGTTATAATGATAACAATCTGCAGCATGCTCTTGTTGTCCCTGGTATATAGGACATGTTATAATGATAACAATCTGCAGCATGCTCTTGTTGTCCCTGGTATATAGGACATGTTATAATGATAACAATCTGCAGCATGCTCTTGTTGTCCCTGGTATATAGGACATGTTATAATGATAACAATCTGCAGCATGCTCTTGTTGTCCCTGGTATATAGGACATGTTATAATGATAACAATCTGCAGCATGCTCTTGTTGTCCCTGGTATATAGGACATGTTATAATGATAACAATCTGCAGCATGCTCTTGTTGTCCCTGGTATATAGGACATGTTATAATGATAACAATCTGCAGCATGCTCTTGTTGTCCCTGGTATATAGGACATGTTATAATGATAACAATCTGCAGCATGCTCTTGTTGTCCCTGGTATATAGGACATGTTATAATGATAATAATCTGCAGCATGCTCTTGTTGTCCCTGGTATATAGGTCATGTTATAATGATAACAATCTGCAGCATGCTCTTGTTGTCCCTGGTATATAGGACATGTTATAATGATAACAATCTGCAGCATGCTCTTGTTGTCCCTGGTATATAGGACATGTTATAATGATAACAATCTGCAGCATGCTCTTGTTGTCCCTGGTATATAGGACATGTTATAATGATAACAATCTGCAGCATGCTCTTGTTGTCCCTGGTATATAGGACATGTTACAATGATAACAATCTGCAGCATGCCCTTGTTGTCCCTGGTATATAGGACATGTTATAATGATAACAATCTGCAGCATGCTCTTGTTGTCCCTGGTATATAGGACATGTTATAATGATAACAATCTGCAGCATGCTCTTGTTGTCCCTGGTAAATAGGACATGTTATAATGATAACAATCTGCAGCATGCTCTTGTTGACCCTGGTATATAGGACATGTTATAATGATAACAATCTGCAGCATGCTCTTGTTGTCCCTGGTATATAGGACATGTTATAATGATAACAATCTGCAGCATGCTCTTGTTGTCCCTGGTATATAGGACATGTTATAATGATAACAATCTGCAGCATGCTCTTGTTGTCCCTGGTATATAGGACATGTTATAATGATAACAATCTGCAGCATGCTCTTGTTGTCCCTGGTATATAGGACATGTTATAATGATAACAATCTGCAGCATGCTCTTGTTGTCCCTGGTATATAGGACATGTTATAATGATAACAATCTGCAGCATGCTCTTGTTGTCCCTGGTATATAGGACATGTTATGATGATAACAATCTGCAGCATGCTCTTGTTGTCCCTGGTATATAGGACATGTTATAATGATAATAATCTGCAGCATGCTCTTGTTGTCCCTGGTATATAGGACATGTTATAATGATAACAATCTGCAGCATGCTTTTGTTGTCCCTGGTATATAGATCATACTTTGCATTTCATTATCTATGTCAACTTAAACAACTACTTTATACTTTGAAGTGTGGTTTTATAAATTACCACCCTTTTCTACTCTGTAATGCTGGACTGCTGTTCTAAGTAACATACTAATGCATGCATGCTTTTACTTTACAATTGAAACATGCATGCTCAATGTGATACAAGTTTTTAACCACAATAAGTAAAAAAACAGTCCCCCTTGGAAGCATCCTTACCGCTTGCATCTCTCATCCTTCTCACAATGCTGGACTGCTGTTCTAAGTAACATACTAATGCATGCATGCTTTTACTTTACAATTGAAACATGCATGCTCAATGTGATACAAGTTTTTAACCGCAATAAGCTGAATTTACTGCTAATGGTAAAATAACAGTCCGTTTGGAAGCATCCTTACCGCTTGCATCTCTCATCCTTCTCATTCTTCATAGGTCTGCACATTCAGTGCCTGTTCTGCATTAGCTATGGGAAAAACAGAACACAGCAGAGTACCACTAAGAACACCACGAATGAATATATGCAGCTGCCACTTCCTACAAGCAGTGTCTGTAAGTGGTACTTACACATTGTGGAGTGCCATCATTCCTGCATTCCTTTAATTTCTAGGTTCCACTATATTAACTTGGGAGCATAGCACGTACTATGAGCATTGAGGGACACTGTGGATTGTAATGGTGGCCTTGGCCAGAGATATGTAGGCAACAGCACTGTGAGGGCAGTACCTGAAAAACATGCTGTATGGCATTACTGTTTGGACTGTGTGTCTCATTACGGTGTTCCTCTGTGTGTGTGTGTGTGTGTGTGTGTGTGTGTGTGTGTGTGTGTGTGTGTGTGTGTGTGTGTGTGTGTGTGTGTGTGTGTATGCATCTCCAATGGTTTTCTCAGCCATGAGTCTAGTGCATAGGATGCATCCACATCTTAGTGAGGCTTGGTGATATCCTCCATAGCACACTTCTGGTGCAGTTGGGGAATGAAGCACATATGGAAGTCTTGCTAACTAGAAAGGTTGCCAGCACACACATTCCACATGATTCCGATAACATTACACATGACTTGGCAGTTGTTCAAGTGATAGACCTTTTGGTTAATGTAGACTCTACCCTGTTCCCCAGGTGTTGTTCTCTTGTGTACATGACTGCGATGTTTGGCACTTATTACTGGAAAGTTATGTGATATATGTTGCAGTTGTAGCATACTTGTGATCCTCTCCTCGGAACTTATGTTAAAATATATGTTCCCTCTGCCGTGTTGTGGCATAGCATGCAGGAATGTTTGGAAGATCCCAGATGCTGATACCTATGAAACACCAAGCATGTCCCCTGGTAGTCTGTTAAGGGTACCTGCGGTTAACATGCTAAGTTAAACACATACCTTATATTCCAATGAGTTGAGTTCCCAACATGTGGTTCTGTATCTGACTCAATGCTGCCAGAGGTCCAACAGTTCCTCTACTGTGTTGTTGGCTTGTGAATTCTTCACCTTCTCTTTCTATGGCTATTAGTAGCAGCAGCAGCATCGGCTTCAGCTTGTAGCACACACATATGTATGTAAATTGTAGCTGCTACTAACAATCTGTCAGTGTTTACATTGTCCCCAAGATTCAGCAAGCTCTGCAAAGTGTGCAGGAATAGTGCAAGAGCTGCTACACTCAATATGGCCACTGAGCGATCCAGGATCGAGTTTCCGTAATGTGCATGAGCACTTCTACACTATTCTTGCATGGACACAACTCCTGTATGCTAATTACCCCCATCTGCTGGTGATAACCATGCAAATGAGGTGAATTAGTGATCCAGGAAGCTGGCAGGCGTACTTGCAGGAATAGTGTAGACTGCAGAAATGTATTCAGCAAGTAGCGGAATACATTTCTGCAAACTACAAAATGGAGGCATGACAGCTAGTACAAAAGCATGTATTATAAGGGTTAGGCATGCCAATAGCCAAATATATGGCCATTGGCATGAAAAACAGAAGAAATATTATAAAATTATAACTCTTTTTTTTGGCCGATTCCAGCCATTTAAGCATAGGGCAGCGGTGTGCCAACGAGATCGAGCCGAAAATAAAAAAAATGAGAAAAGTAAATTTTAAGATAATTCTGCATTTTGCCATTATAGTCAATGGCGTGCATACGTAAACAATACCAGGGAATAGTGGTGCTTAGTGGGAAGGCTCAGTGTGAGTGTAGTTACTAGGAATTAGCAGTCAATCCTATGCAAATGAGGGGAGTTGTACTGAATCACAGGTTGGAGGGGAAAATTTCTAAGTGTCAGACTGCACAAAGAAACTATACCAGGTTGCAAGGCAAAGGCAGAAAGATAAAGAAGATAGTCAGACACCCTTCATAAGGGATTCCAGCAACAACCTGCTTACCAGCCCACAGGACATCAAAGGCAGATGGAAGGAGTATTTCCAGCAGCTTCTGAATGAAGAAAACCCCACAGAAGTGGTACTGCCCCAGAAACAGCCTACAATGAGAGTAGAAGAGGAGCCCAGCTTAGAAGAAGTAAGAGCAGCACTAAGGAAAATGAAGTCAGGGAAAGCAGCAGGCTCAGATGAGGTCACAGCAGATATGATAAAGTTGCTGGGTGAGCTAGGGGAGAAATGGCTTCTGAGGGTACTAATTGCAGTGTGGAGAGAAAGGCATCCCAGATGACTGGAGAATAAGCATACTCATGCCGGTGTACAAGAACAAAGGGGACATCCACAACTGTGGACAGTACAGAGGCATCAAACTCCTACCACATTGCATGAAAGTTCTCGAGAGGGTAACTGATAAATGGATACGCAGAATAGTATAATGTAAGATGGGAGATGAACAGTTCGGATTCAGATCAGGATGCAGCACAATTGACCCGATGTTTGCATTGAGACAGATACTTGACAAGAAACTAGAGAAGAGGAGAGAGTCAAACTGTGCTTTCCTAGACTTGGAGAAAGCATATGACAAGGTCCCAAGAAAGCTGATCTGGGCAGTACTGCGGTAGTTTGAAGTCCCAGAAACATTGGTAGAATTAGTACAGGCTATGTACAAGGACCCAGTGACTCAAGTATGAACAGTGTTTGACCTCACTGAGGGGTTTCCAGTGGGAGTGGGTGTACACCAGGGTTCAGCTCTGAGCCCATTGCTGTTCATACTGGTAATGGACTACATCAGCAAACAAGTTGGAGGGGTCAGAGCAACAAAGCTGCTGTATGCAGACGATGTGGCAGTACAGGCAGACTCTGATCTAGAACTTCAGCAAAGGATAGGAGAATGGAATGCAAATCTGAAGGCACATGGGATGAAACTAAGCACAGATAAGACAGTGGTAATGGCAGCAGATTGGGGAAATCAGAAGAAGCTGAGAATAGAGATAGATGGGAAGATAGTGGAACAGGTAAACAGCTTCAAGTATCTGGGGGGGTGGTTGAGGAGAAGGGTAGTCTGAATGAAGAGGTCAAAGCTAGAATCAGAGGGGCTGCAGCCAACTGGCATAGAGTATCAGGTGTAGTCTATGACAGAAGAATGCCAAAGAAGCTGAAAAGTAAGGTGTACAAGACAGTGGTGCGACCAGTACTACTGTATGGTACAGAAACCTGGGCAGTAAAGGCAGAACAGTTGAAGAAGCTAGAGGTGATGGAAATGAAGTGCCTGAGAAAGGTGGTAGGATGCACACTGCGGGACAGGCAAAGAAATGAGGACATAAGAGCAGAAGCCAAAGTAGCTCCAATTGCAGAAAAGATCAAAGAGAACAGATTACGATGGTATGGGCACATGTGTAGAAAAGCAGAAGACAATCTGGTGAGGGAGATTTGGGACAGACAGGAAGAAGGTAAGAGGAAGCGAGGGCATTCAGCAAAGAGGTGGATGGATTGTGTGAAAGAAGATCTGCGACAGGCAGGCATGAGTGTTGAAGAAGGCAGGAGAGTGGCACTTAATTGAGAGAGTTGGCGACAGTTAATACGATACCCAGACCCCATGTAAATGGGAAAAAGGGGGATGATGATGATGAAGACTGCACCTAACCGTGTAGGTGCTCTAACACCATTGTGTAGACAGGAGGAGCAAGGAACAAGAAAAGGGGGTGTGTCATGCTTGCTGGAAGCACATTGGAGCTCTGTTTCCAGGTGTCAGCTTAGCTAAGCACAGCTAGTAGAATGGGTGTGTCTGAGGCTGTGTACTCATACTCCATGAACTGAAGAGAGTGTGAACGTGCATGGGAGGGGCATGTCATGCTGTTTACATACCAACAGGCTGGAAGAGGAAGTGTAGAAGGAAAAGGCAAAGGAAGTATCAGAACAAGGTAAATGCTATACAAACCAACAATATGGGAGTCTGCAACCCACAACTGACCAATGAAAGCACTCGAATAATACAACTGACAGGTGGCTGCAGAGCTGAAGAGGGGAGGGCATGTAAAATAGAATTAAAGGTTAACAGCACAAAATAAAGGTGAACTGATGTAGAAATCAGTACTATGGGAGTCTTGTAACTCAGAATGGGCCCTGCAAATATAATACAGCTGGCAGGTAGCTGCAGAGCTGTAAATATGAGGAGATGCAAGTAAAAATTAGTTACAAAAAGGGCAACAGCAGAATAAAGGCAACCATCCACAAATCACCAGTAACGTGTCTAACACTCACAGTGGCTAAATCCAAGCCATAATCAAGTAATCTGACATCTGGAATGAATCAGAAATAGTGACACTGACAGGCAGCAGTAGCATCATGCCACTAGAAAGTATGGAAACACCCCTCAGGCTTTGTTTCCCCATAAACTCTGCACCTTCAGAGTAATCCTGGGAATTTAAATGCTAGGGGCTGCCATTGCTTCGATACATCACCATGTGCTGGAGGCTGACGATGGTGAGGAGGATAATGCTGCCAACTGCTGCAGACCCAGGAGGAGGAGGAGACTGTTCAGACCCAGGGTGACCTATCAGGGGCTACATGACCTAGAGATTGTAGAGAGTTACAGGGTGGACAAGGACATATGTCAGCAAATTATGGAGCTGTGCTGGCATCACCTCACATCCAGATCAAACAGAGGGGTACCCATCCAAGTGGATACTAATGTATGTGTAGCCTTAAGAATACTAGCTACAGGTACTGTCCAAACACCTACTGAGGATATCATGGGGGTGTCACAGACATCTGCATCCAGAGAAATCCATCAGTTCTTGGATGCCATGCTACCACATGTTCGTGAACACATCCACTTCCCTAACACCTGTGAGGAATTCATCAGCAATATGTCTCTCCTCCACCATGTAGCTGAATACCCGCAGGTACTGTGTGCCATAGACCACATGCACATCCACATCAAAACACCACCAGGTGAGTGGGGTAGGGTCTACATCAACCGCAAGTGCTTGCCTCCCATCAACTGCCAGGTTGTGGTGATGCCCAGGGCATTATCATGCAAGTGTGTGCTGACAGCCCTGAAAGCTATCATGACTCCCACATCTGGAATTCCACACAGCTGTATCAGGGGTTTGCCAGGGGGGACATCCCAATTGGCCATCTAGTGGGGGATGCTGGCTATGCTCTGGAGCTGTGGCTGATGACACCCATCAGAAATGCACACACATCCAAACAAGAATGCCATAATGAGGCACATGCACAAACCAGGATCATTATAGTGTGTGTGTTTTGGATGCTCAAGTCATGGTTCTGCTGCCTTGACATATCTGGTGGAGCCTTGCAGTACTCTCCAGCTACATGTGGAGAAATGTTCACAGTATGTGCCATACTACATAGTATGATCCTGCGGAAACAGCCACAGGAGGAACAATACTGGGAAGGGACACACAGCCGACCACCATTGCCAAGGTCACCACAGGCACAGAGGGACTTGGAGGAGGAACTTCCTGAGCCTGCCCCTAGAGGCAGACAGAGGAGTGCCCAGTATGTCTATGCCTTGGCAAAGAGGCAATGCATAGCACACACACTGACACTGTAGGGACCCAGGGACTGATACTTCTCTCCAACTCAGACATACAGTAGAAGAGATGCCAGATATGACACTACCTGTACTCTACCCAAGGAGTGTACTGCGTGCATCCCACATAGTCAGACCTCCAGCATCATCCTCAATACCACCCCAGGCACAAAGTATGTCACCTTTACTATCAGTTACTGAATGGAGTACTATATTCTGATAGTTATATCTATGCTATGGATGCAAGCATGCAAGGGAATCTGTCAGCCAAATAGGATAGCAGCAGATAGCTGACAGCTATATGAGACAGCATGAAATCCATAACCAATACCGGTCTCCTCATACTAGGCAGTAGTACTCAGGGTGACAACTCCCACTGCAGTACATGTGGTGGCTTGACTAACTGTGGGTGTCCACAGGTCACACACATGGATGTCAATAAGCATTCCCACTTTGAGGACCTTTTCACCCACTACACCCCAGTGCTATACTTAGAAAGGGCTAATGCTGTACTGCACTGTAAAGGTACTGTGTGACTCCCTTCACCCTATGGTCTAACTTGAGATTGCAGTGCCAGCATAACACTGCTCTACCAATGAGTAGACAGGTGTGGTTTACCCACTGAGTCCTGGCATATGTGAGTATGTGTGTGTGTGTGTGTGTGTGTGTGTGTGTGTGTGTGTGTGTGTGTGTGTGTGTGTGTGTGTGTGTTTGCAAGTGTGTGTGAGTGTGCATATTTGTCGGAGACAGCATTCTTAGGCCCCATGCTCCAAATACACTGCACAATGCCAAACATTACAAGGGATGGTGATGTTGCTCACCGTAGGAAAGCCATGGGAAAATCTTCACCCTACTAGCTCTGTGGCACATGTGATAAATGCATATCAGTGTAATAGCAATAATTACATAGGCAGGAAAAGGTTTGCATTTCATTCCTGGTAAATGTGTGATTTTGGGTTTGTCATAACATTATCAAGGGTATGAGTGAGTACTATATGCAATGTGGGTGGGGTGCTGGGTGTATTATATTTACACCATGGTACCCCAATACACGGCCCAAGGTTCACTGTATGAGGACCGCTGTCACCATCGACCATACAGGTAACTGATTACACTCTTCAGCCCAATAAGGCATGTGCTGTGTGCCGAAACTCTGTAACAGTATGGACTGAATGACAGGATAGGCAGGGCTGCTAACCGCAGGTGTGGTAAATGTGTGAATGCCAATATCTGTGTTGGTCATTGTGTATATTTCTGTAGCTGATAGTATGTCCTGGCCATTCTCACCCAGGGCATCTCCCATGGCCATACTGTGCAAGGCCAGTGGATGTCGTTCACCTTAGAGGGACTGTGGAGCACACTTCACCCTACTTTCTCCATGATGTGTGCAATAAATGCAGAGCACTTGAATAGCAAGACCTAGGTAGGTAGTGTTTCTATTCTCAGTTGTGCCAAGTGTGTATGTCTGTGTGTGTGATATCAGTATTCTGACTGTGTGTGTTTGAGTGACAAATGTGGCTGTTGGTTACACTTTTACAACATTGTATTCCCAGCACATGTGCTGTTCTATGTCCACATGGCTGATGCCTAACTCCAACCACATGCTGTGGCACAGACATCCCACAGTTTACGATTGCCACCATCTCACCCAACCATCTATCTCTGGCCTCAGCATAATAACGGTGGGCATCTCCAAGATCAAGGATGTTGTCACACATAGCATGAAGAGTTGCATTTGTGACCTTGAGAATATGTTCAGTGTTAGATCTGATGCGTGCCTGTGCCTCCATGACAGTCCAAAACATGTGTCTGGTGACACCTCCTGTGGCACTTGTGGCAAGGCCATGATGGGCAGCAGTTCACATATGAGCACCCTTGTCCATCCACATGTGTGGAATCTGCCAGCTCTCTGGTTATGGAAGGTGCATACACACTATATAGTTCTCATAGATTTACACAGCAAATGTGTACCATACTCATATTCACAGGTAACATATAGATATGTACAATATCCCTGTAGCTGGCCTAGCAGTGGCACAATCAGTAGTGTTTGACAGAGACTCCAGGGTTTTTGTCATGTGTCAGCTGTCCTTTCCCAGGGTGAGTTAGGGTCCTGAGCTGTGTTCCATGGTACAGCAGAGAGAGGTAGATGTTATGGCCATAGATGCTGTTTAGCAGGTCATCACTACAGCAAGTCTCGGTCAGACATAAATCTGTCAAAATCCTATTTCTCATTATTAGAAAGCACATACTACATTCACTTATATGCTGACTTGTTTCATATACCTTTTTATTATTTCATACTGCACTGGGTTGTATCAGCATGTTGCTCCACATCTTTCTGTTTCCCAGTGTAGAGAACTGGTAGACATATGTTTGGAATAGGTATCTGCATGCCCTTTGTAGGTAATGCTCTTGACCAGGTGATGGCCTGTGCACCAGTTAGTGTTCCCCACTTGCTAATTGCATCCGGAGCAGTTGGGTTGTTCTTCCAATAGCCATTGTCATGGCAATACACTCCTATAATTGAGTATTTGATGTGGGCATTGTCCCTTTGCCTTGGCTATGAGGAACACATCCTGGAGGTTTATGGCTACTGAGTGTTACACACAGCAGGTGGAAATAACTCTTACAACAAGACTTGTGGAGACAGGCCAACTAAATTGTGGAGAAGGTTACAGACGTAGGGACCAAATGTGAGTATTGCTGTATAATAGTGTGAATACTGCTAGTTTTACAGGTTTTGTGCGTACATGCTTCTTCTGCATGGTTGTCAGTCTAACAAAGTTATGTATCTGCATAGCTCTGAACTGTAGACCTATCCACATAATAGCCAGAGGTTTGCCTGTTATGTTTTGTGTGTTACACAGACAAGTGTTGTCCTTGGCAAATCAGTGGCATACTCCAGTCATTGCTGCCAGTAATTGGCAACATTCATATGTGTTTCTGACTTCATATCCCTCAGAATAAAGATGTTGTAACCAACCCTGTAACACCAGCAACTTTCTCAGCATATAACAGCAATATATCAAATATGGCCCTATGTTTGGACCTCTAACCCCCAGTTATATGACAAGCTTTGTCCAGTTGTCAGGCAGTAGAAGGTTGATAGGTATGGTCTATCAGTATGTAGACATTCCTGCTATTATCCCAGTGATATTGTGGAATAATATACATTAAGGGAGTTAGGGGCCATACATATGAGTGCACAGGCTGGACAGCATGTAGTACCCTGTACAGTCAAGAGGTGGAAATGCAGAATAGTAGGACATGTCTTAGAATCAGTCTGTTAGAACATTTGAGAGATATTAGTTATTACAGGGACAAACGTTCTATAGCAGTTACTTGTCATACATTTCACCATGGAGACTGTAGTGGGTTACAATGTACTTTTTTGGAAAAGGCCTGTTTCCCAGTTTCATCAAACACTTAGAACCATTGCTATGTGAACAACCAATTTACATTGTATCATTTAATACTGTATCCCCTATGGGGTTAACTGAGGAGTGTAAGTGGAGGCTGTTTAAGAACATGCGTAATTAAGTGTCAACTGCTTCCTATATTTCAGACAATTATGTTTTGTAATGTTGTAATACTTGATGGCAAAACACATGTATTGATGGTTGGTTGTCTGCTGTTTTACTATCCTCAGTCATTTTAGTTATATTGTTAAGAGGTCAATGTAGGTATGGCCATTGTGTATGCCGTATCCTGTTTTAGTAGCTGTGTACTGTGTAATTATTAGTTGTACTGTATAGGGGGTGGCAGCAGATGTCAGTGGCATGGGTTCCTTTGTATTATTACCAGTGTGTTTGTATGTCCATCGACTGGTCGCCCCACTTAATCTGCATGGTCCAGAATTGTACTAAAGTGCTCTTGGCTCTGACAGTGCTGCAGGTTAGTGACAACTAACTCCGTACTGATTCCACAGACTTCCTTCCCTATGATAAACCAACTGCACTGCATGCTAAGGTTGAGAACATCATAGAATAGCACAGCTCAGATGGCTTAGTGGTTATATGCTTTGACTATTGTGCACAGGTTCAAGGGCTGTATATTTTGTTGCAGGCCAGGTGTATACATGGTGGTTGGATATGTGACATGCACTCACACATCCATTGTACACCAGCTACACTACATGGAGACACATATACTATACCAGACATTTGGCTATTAAAATAATGCTAATTAGTTACCTTTCCTGTAACTAGTCTAGTCCAGATACAGAATTGCTCTATCCAGGACTGTATGTTAGCTTCTGAGTGTTGCCCAAGTCTGCTCTTCAATGTGTCACTAGATATGCTAGTTCACTCATCTCCTGCACTTTCAACAGTGTATTACTTTAGCACTTTACCAGATGTCTTGTAGCAAGTATTTTACCACACAAACATGATAACAGCACTAAGCATTCTATGAGGAAACAGCTAGTAATTATAATTAATGGCCAACCCTCCAGGCATGTTGCAGGTCAGTTCCCTGAGCTTTCACCTATTAACTTGCTGAACTAGGCCATCCTGAGGCAATGTCGCAAGTGACTCATGTACACTGACAACCTTCACCCCTTACCTCTCTACACTCAGACTTGCAAGAGATGCACATATACATCCACATTGGAAGACACACACTCACCAGCCAAGACCAGAATATTTGGTCAAGGGGAGATGGCCAACACTTGCACCACACTACATGGAACACACAGCTCTCCAGAACACACACCAGCATTACCTTCATATGAAAACACAAACTGCACACCCACCTTTGTGGAGGGTCTCTATGAAAAGCTGCACAAACAACAGAGACCTCCAAGGTGGACATGCACTCCACCACTGCCACACAACACTAATTACAAGACACATATGTCTCCTAAACAGTGTGCCACTCAACTAAAGCACCTAAGGCAAAACAGCATGGCTAAAACAATAGGCATAGTTGACATAATAGTGAGGAACAGTGATGTCCCACTCACTAGGCAAAAAATGAGAAAGTGACAGTCAGCTGACTGTTGGCACCAGGATCCACCACATAACACACACACTGAGGTCCCCAATAACAGGTACACATATGACTGTCATTGTACATGTGGGTGTGAATGTCCTTAGAAGTACCTCCCTGGACTATATGGAAACAGATATGGAGAAGCCTGCCAACTATGTAGCCCAGACTGGTATGACTCTAGCCCTGAGCAGCATCCTACCATCACCCAGACTGATATCACAGTACATGCTGAAAATGATTGTTCTCAACAATTGGCTACATCTCTGGTATCATATTAAGGGGTTCCACTGTTTGTATGCCTGGGATGACATGTTTGACAGACCGTGATCCTTTGCCACAGATGTCCTGGATCTGTCACCCCTGGGATTCCAGATATAGGCCAAGGCTCTTGCTACCCCTATAGTGGCTTTTTTAGGCTGTGTTCCACAGACCACATTACCACTGTAACAGCTACAAACAAATGTAATCTGAGGATCATGCTGCTCAACACTAGAGGTCTACATTTAAAAATACACTCACTGAAAGCAATCCTTCAACTGGAGAACATCAACATCTGTGCTGTAACAGGGAACTGGTTCAAGACGGCAGGAACCACACCTGTACTATCAGGCTATCACTCATTCCACACCTGTGTGGCCCCGAAGTTGGACTGCAGCTGCAAGGGTGGTGCTGTTTCAATATTCATAACAGATGCACACACCTCCAGACTGTTAGCACAACATAATGCATCTGAGATACTTCAGGTGCAGCTAACATCGGCTAAGACAGAACAGGTCATAGCCTGCTGTAGGTCCACAAGCATGGCCTAAGACTCACACTCCCATTCCTAAGCACCCTGGGGAATATTAGGTTCCAATCTAACACTCTCATACTGGCCAACATCAACTACCCCACCATTAACTGGAAAAAATACTCATGTACCAATACACTTGACCAATGCTTTCTGGGATTCATTGATTCCAGTGACACTGGACATGCTCGTTCTTACTCCCACTAGAGGTATCCACATCCTTGACCTGGTCATTACTAACATGGGCGAATGTTGCTCTACACCAATAGTCAACTCCTCCCTGGTTACTTACTAACACAAACTAATCACATTGGAATTCACCATCCCTCTCACCCCCACAAAGGTAACCACCATGAAATCTTCTCCAAAGCTAACTTTGGGCACATAAAAACAGAATTGGCTAGCTGCATGGCATCCATACAGATGGAGACTAGTTGCATGACCGTGAAATCTTAAGCCAATGCACTGTACAAACACACACACAAATGCATAAAATCTCACCATATGCAATACAACCAAGATGCTCTCCTCAGAAATAAGGAAGCCAATCTGGTGGTCCCCTGCCATAAAGAAACCCTACAACAGAAAGAGGAACTTCATGCAGAATAAGGTGACATCCTAAGTCTGGGAATACTCCCTTATCAGCCTCAACCAAAGGTTGTGATCTCGCCTCAACACCTGTAAAGGTACCTATGACAACATGATTGCGGCAGATAGTTGAGACAACCACATGGCCTTCAATAGTTATGTATAGAATCTCCACAGCACAGTAGCATAACCCTCAGATTATGTATGCTTGTATCTGTTAAGGTGGTGCTTTCATTTGGCTTTTGGACATTAACTCTAAAATGCACTACTGTGATATTTCTGCCAATATATGTTAGCAGGAACAGTGTTACTATAACAACCGTCTTAGCTTATCTACTCACATCATTTGGATATGTCTCTATTGTTATGCCTTTGTCCCCCGACTTTATCTGGCTTGTTCCAGATTCATTGCACTACAGGGTTGTGAGCATACCTCTCCACTCACAGGCTGTTTGAAGACTGTCCAGGTGTTTGGCCCTTACTTTTTACTGTTCCACAGTTTCTTTGCATTTCTCTGGGTAACACTGTTATGATGCAAGGATTTATGTCAGTGAAGACTGACATACATGTCATTTCCCATCCCCAAATCATTCCGACAGTTCTGCTGATACAGTCCCTGTTGCTGTACAACTGTTCAACTATGAGAGAAATATTCCGATTCTGTCCGTATATGTGACCCATTACCCACCCTTTGTACAGCCTTTGTTCATTAGTCTCGCACTAAGAGGTTGATATGTATGATTCTGAGGTATGTCTGCACTGCATGTTATATGACTACACACACACACACACACACACACACACACACATATATATATATATATATATATATATATATATATATATATATATATATATATCTACATACAGATATGTTCCTAGTGCCTCTGTCATGTAGGGCCAGTGGAGTGATCGCCAGGGTGAATTTCCTATTTCCAATCCACTTATCCATATGTCTCTTGGAGAGGGCCAGTGAGGTCCTCTGCTTGACTTGTATGGGAAGTGTATTCCATAGCATGGGCAGTCTCTGGGTTAGCCCAGGCTGGTATGACCCTGACCTTGAGCAGCATCTTACCCTCACCTAGAATGATGCCACAGTACAAAGACAAAATGATCAATTTTAACAATTGGCTAAAATTTTGGTGTCATTCAAAGGGGATCCAGTGTCTGTCAGCCTGGGATGACATGCTCGACAAGCCACATTGCTTTGCTAGGGACGGCTTGCACCTGTCACCACTGGGCTTTTGGATATTGGCAAAGGCACTTGCTACCCCCATAGTGCCTTTTTTAGGCAAGGCTCAAAAGTCAAACCCACCCCCATAGACAGCACAAGGAACAAGAAACTAAGGGTAATGCTGCTTAACACCAGAAGTCTTAACCTCAAGATGCACGCACTCGAAGCTCTCCTCAGTATGGAGAACATCGATATCTGTGCAGTGACAGAAACCTGGTTCAAGGCTCCAGAGAGCACCCCAGCACTACCAGGCTATACCTCATATCATGCTTTTCGGCCCCAAAACCCGGACCGAACCACAAAAGGAGGGGGAGTTTCCATATTTATCAAGGATATCCACACCTCCAGGTTAGTGGCATTGCACGAATTATCAGAGACCATCCATGTGCAACTAACAGTGGGCAAGACTGCTTTTCAGTTTATAGCATCCTACAGACCACCCTCTCAAAGTCAGGAATCCCACTCAGCTTTCCTGAAAACATTGGAGAACATGAAGATCTCTCCGAACACCATTATATTGGGCGACTTCAACTACCCAAACATTGACTGGGAGCATTACTCAAGCCCCAGCACCTTAGCCCAAAGGTTCCTGGAAATTATAAACTCAAATGCTATGGAACAACTAGTCACCACTCCCACAAGAGGGGACAACATACTAGACCTGATCATTACCAACATGGGGACTCTATGCTCCACACCAGAAGTATATCCCTCATTGGTAAGATCAGACCATAAATTAATTTCACTGGATGTTCACATCCCAACCCCACCCCCAGCCCAGAAAACCACAGTGAAAAACTTCTCAAAAGCAAACTTCTCACTTCTCAAAATCGAAGTGGAATCCTTCTAGGCCCCAGGGCCAGTGGAAGCTACGGCCCAAACTGCAGAATCCTATATAAACGCATTCTACGGATATCTCCAGGAATGTATGGATCATGCTATCCCAAACAAAACCAAGACCCAATCATCCAAAGGCAGGCGTACAGTCTGGTGGACCCCTGCCATAAATAAACTGTACAACAGAAGGAGGAAGCTACTACATGATAGAGCAAAATCCCTAATAGGGAAGGCATCTCTGATCAGTACTAGCAAAAAATTACGATCCCTCATAAAATCCGCCAGCTTCGAGAGAAAAATTGCACAGGACATCAAAGACAATCATAAGGCTTTTTTCAGTTATGTTAGGAACCTGGGATGCAACCCCCAGACTTGTTCTGAGTTGATTCTAAATGACAAAAAATACACTGAACCCACAGACATCACCAATATCCTGGCAGACAGGTTCAGTGCAAACTTCTCCACCCCCTCCCCCCCAAAAGAGCAAGTATCTATCCCAGCAGAGGGCTGCCTCCCAAAGAGCTCTGATGCTCAGGTGAAGGCTGCCCTCTCCAAAGCAAAAAACACTGCTTCCATGGGACCAGATGGCGTCCCGGGTTGCATCCTACATGAACTCCAAGAGGAACTAATCCCTCAAATAAAACAGCTATACAATCTCAGCCTCACTACAGGATATGTGCCCACAGAATGGCGTACAGCAACAGTGGTCCCACTCCACAAAGGTGGAGCCTCTACGGACCCTGGAAACTATCGCCCCATAAGCCTGACTAGCTTAGTCTGCAAGGCTATGGAGAGGATCATCATGGAGCTCATAAACAAAGACATTGGGGACCTACAGACACTAGATCCTACCCAGTTCGGCTTTGTAAAGGGCAGATCCTGCCTTTTGAACCTGGTTGACTTCTTTGAAACAGTCACCAAAGCCATAGATGAAGGGAAGGTAGTCCACACAGCCTATATGGACCTTGCAAAGGCATTTGACACAATACCCCACTTGGGCATCATAGATAAGCTATCCAGCTTAAATATAAACCCCTATGTCACAAGATGGGTCGCAAACTGGCTCAAAGACAGAACCCACAGAGTGAGAGTTGCTGGAGCCATTTCAGACTCGAAACCGGTCACAAGTGGCGTCCCACAGGGTTCTGTCCTGGGACCACTCTTGTTCGGTATATACTTTTCCGAGGTACAGGCAAATGTGGGAGAACTATGGCTCACCAAGTTTGCAGACGACTGCAAACTGGGCGCCATAATCGACTCTCCAGCTGACACAAACATCCTTCAAAAAGGTCTCACAGAGACAGATAACTGGTGCCAGCACCATGGTTTAAAGCTAAATGCCAAAAAGTGCATAGTCATACCCTTTGGCAAAAACAATGTGCCCACAAATTACCACATAGGTGGAAACCCATTAAGTACAGAGAAAGTTATTAGGGACCTGGGGACCCAAGTTGATAGCAATCTCTCCTTTGACAACCACATTGCCAAAGTGGTTAGAAAGACATTCTACATAGCCCACCTCATCATGAAGGGTTTCACATCTAGATCAAGAGAGGTAATTGTGCCCCTTTATTCATCCCTCATCAGGCCCATCATAGAATACAATGCCCCTTTTGGGATGTACCTTACCCGACACCTGCAGCAATTAGAAAGACCCCAAAAGTATCTCACCAAGAGGATCAAGGGTCTCAAACAGATGCCATATGCTGCTTGGTTAAAAAAACTCCAGCTCTACTCAGTTGCATACCGCCTACTTCGAGGCGATCTATGCCTGACATACAAAGCTATGTCAAATCCAGAATTAATGGACATGCTCCACCTCAGTAAATCTAAATCCCTTAGAGCCACACGCTTGAGGGACTTGAACCTCAGCACAGAAATAAATAGAACTTGCTGGAGAGACAGGTTCATAACCCAGAGGCTCCCTTCGCTCTGGAATAGAATTCCAGTTCATGTGAGGCAGAGCACCTCACTGAATCTCTTCAAGAAGAATCTCGATAGGTGGATGGGGGATCGTAGGTTTGTCCCAGGGATTACTCCCGTGTCACTATTAGACAGAGGCACAGTAAACTAAACCTTAAAAAGGGCACAGTATACTCAAATCAAGGGGTGGCGTAAGCCATACAGAATCGGGCTAGGCTTATAATTGCCCCAGGGCAGATAGCCTAGTATGAACCTATGAACCTGTCCCTACTGCATGTTCTGTTGATTGTGGTAATGAGGTTGAAGTCTCTGAAGCATGTGGTACAGTGGGATTAGGATTTCTTTAGATGTCAGATTTTTAACAGAGCTGGGTCACACACGGCTTTGTAAGTCAAGCTGCGATTGCCTCTAAGTAGGCAATATGAGACTGAGACTAATTGGATTTGTTTGAGTCTGTCCATATGGGACAATTGTTTAGGGCTAGGATCCTCTTTGTGAGGTACTTTTGCGGCCTCATCAGTTACATGTCAAATGGGGCATTATACTGAATGATTGGCCTAATGAGGGGAGAGTAGAGGGAGACAATGACCTCTTACTTCCTGAATGCAAAATCCTTAGTAATGAAATGTGCCACATTGAAGGACATTCTGACCACAGTGACAGTGTGGTGGTTAAAAGTGAGGTTGCTGTTAATCTGTGATCTGTTATAACACCTTCTGTGTTCGGTGGACTATCATCAATGTGGTAATTCAAGGGAAGTGGGTTTTTACCAAGGGGGATGCTGACAAATTATTTGGCATTGGGCTGCAGGCCATTGTTCTGACACCAGTCGTTAGTGCAACTGAGGCATTTCTATATGATGTCAACATCACTTGGGGGGTTAATTATAGCCCCTAACTTGCAATCATCTGCAAACTTTATCAGCCACAGTCCCTTCATGTTGGCCTGGACTTCACAGTAGTAGATACCAAACAGGAGAGGACCCAGGACAGAACCCTGTGGGACTCCACTCATGACTGGTCACCAGTCTGACCTGGAGACAGCTACTTTTGCACTGCGGGTTCTATCTGTGAGCCAGTTTGCAGCCCAACTAGTGATATATGTATTGGGGCCTAGCTTACTGCATGTTTCTGTGATTCATGGTACCCTTTCTGGCCAATACCTTACATGTGGCCACCATCACAGTTGTCTATTCCTGACACATCAGTGGAATGATGTGAGGATTGCGGTCACTACATTATACAGAGAACATGAGTCCCAGACTTGTGACATTTGTCTGTAAATATGTTAGCAGTAACAGTATTTGTGGAACAACTTCCTCAGCTTATCTACTCACATTATTTGGATATCTCTGTATTGTCATGCCTTTGTCCACTCACTTTGTCTGGCTTCTTCCAGATTCATTGCATTAAAGGGCTCTGAGCATACCTCTCCACTGCCAGGCTGTTTGCAGCATGTCCAGGTGTATGGCCCATACATTGGTTCAGTTCCGCAGTTTATTTGTATTTGTCTGTCTAATCACTGTTATGATCCCAGGATTTATGTCAGTAAATAAAAGGCATGACATTTCAGTTCCCATCATCTTATCCTTCCCTGACTGTCTGCTGAAACACACACTGTTGCTGTAACACATCTTCATTTGTAACACAGATTTTTGAAATATGTCCGTATATGTGGGCCATTCCCCCCACCCTTTTACAGTCTTTGCACAGGTTCCCTGCACTAACAGGTTGAAATAGATGGTTCTGAGATATAACCGCACTGCATGTTATATACATACATACATATATATATATATATATATATATATATATATATATATATATATATATATATATATATATATATATATATATATATATATATATATATATATATATATATATATATATATATATATATATATATATATATATATATATATATATATACATATATACATATATATACATATATATATGTGTGTGTGTATACTTTTTTTAATTCTCCTTCCTTTATGTTTCATATGTGTATATCTATATTATGACTGTATGTTTTCATATATATGTTTCATCAGATATATATATATATATATATATATATATATATATATATATATATATATATGTGTGTGTGTGTGTGTGTGTGTGTGTGTGTGTGTGTGTGTGTGTGTGTGTGTGTGTGTGTGTGTGTGTCTATATACGACACACAAAGGTTTCCATGAAGCTTTCTCCCTAACGTTATATGCCTCTATTCCATGATATGTTTGAAAAGTGCCGCATTAACTCCTATAGGTCAGCTGGTATAGTGGTACATTCCTCTGACTTTAATGTTCAGGGTCACAGGTTTAACACTTGGGACTGCTGTTTTCATTTATTAATATTAAATTATCTGAAAGCATGCCAATGGCCAAATATGTGGCCATTGGCATGAAACACTGTTGCAAAAATATGTTATATAACTTTTTTTTTTTTCACGGGATTTTGAGGTTTAACTGCAGCGCATACCAGTGCAAACGGGGTGCGCTACCTAAAACTAAAAACCGAAGCTTATAAGCCCACAATTGTGGGATTTATGTATTACATGGAATGTCAATGGAGGGACTTGCAGACCAAAAACAATATGGCCTCTGTTTAGTGGTTGTCAAGGGGGGGAAGCTCCGTGTAAGATATCTAACTAGTCATTACTAGGCAATCCTATGTAAATGAGGGTTACAATACTGAATCACACTGCCACATAGGTAATGAGCACTTTCTGAGTAGTGTAAGAGTTAGATAAGGGGGAGGAACAGAGTAAGAGGTAGGTGACATCACGGGGGGGAAGGATAGATACAAATGTACCAGATTGGAGGGCAATGTAAGGTGAAAGATGACAGACAGACTTCAGGGAGGGAGGTGTGTCCCAACAGAACACTAGGAAAGTCAAGAAATTGAAGGTGTACGCTATCCCTACACTCAAAGTTTCTTGAAATACGTGCATGCGCGCATGGGAGGCATGTTCAACATGTGGGAGCGTGTTGCAAACCGTTTACAATGGTTTGCGCGGGCGTGCACGTGTGTAAGGCAGTGTGCGCACGTTTTAACATGAATCGGCCTAGTTCACACCGTGTAAGGATGTGTGCGCGCATGTAACACCGTGTAGGGATGTGTGCGCGCGTTTAAGTGACTGTGAGCGTGTTTAAGCTGGTGTGCACATTGCTCCCCTTCAGGAAACAGAGAGGAAACAGGAAACAACCAAAATACAGGGAAACCACCAGAGGATACTGCTGGAGTTAATTGGTGGAAACAATTGGAAGCAGGCAATTATGCAGGCAGACTAGAAGCCCAACCCAGCACTTAAAACACTGCAAAGAGCAGTGCAGGGTGTTTCTCACAAGAGATACTGCAAGAAAGTAAGCTATCAGAATTGAAAACTGAAAAAAGCTGAACTCAGAGCAGAAATGCTAGGGGCTGCCATAGCTGTTATAATCAGGCAAAGGCGAATTGCTGAGGGTGGTGACGATGCAGATGCTGACAGACAACTCAGAGTGAGGAGAAGGAGAAGAGTATACAGGCCCAGGGTCACCTACCATGGGTTACATGAGCTGGAGATAGTAGAGCACTACAGAGTGGACAGAGACCTTCTGCAGCAGATTGTTGAGCTGTGCAGGCCACATCTCACACACAGAACCAACAGAGGGGAACCCATCCCAGTGGAAACCAAGGTATGTGTTGGCCTAAGAATACTAGCAACAGGTACCTTCCAGAGACCAACTGGTGATATGATGGGGATATCACAGGCATCAGCCTCCAGGGTACTGCACCAGTTCCTGGATGCCATGTCAGCACATGTCGGTGATCATATATATGTCCCTAATGACCGTGAGGTTGTGGCCAGCAATATGCGTCTCTTCCAGCAAATAGCGGGATACCCTGAGGTGCTGGGTGTAATAGACTGCACGCACGTATGCATCAAAGCACCAGCTGGTGAGCGGGGTAGAGTCTACATTAACCGCAAGGGCTACCCCTCCATCAACTGCCAGGTCATGTGTGATGCCCAGGGCATAATAATGAATGTGTGTGCTGGCTGCCCTGGGAGCTACCACGATTCCCACATCTGGCATCTGACGCAGCTGTACCAATCATTTGCCAGTGGGGACTTCCCACACGGACACCTAGTGGGGGATGCAGGTTATGCACTTGAGCCGTGGCTGATGACACCCATCAGAAATGCACACACACCTGAACAGGAACACCATAATGAGGCACACGCACAAACACGTAATGTCATAGAGCATGTGTTTGGGCTGCTCAAGTCACGGTTCCGGTGTCTGGACATATCTGGTGGAGCCTTGCAGTACACACCAACTACATGTACCCAAATGGTCATGATATGTGCTATGCTACATTATATGATCCTGTGGAAACATCTGCAGCAGGACCAGCACAGGGCTGGGCCTAACATCCCCCCACCATTGCCAAGGCCACCACAGGCAGAGGGTGACTCGGAGGAGGAACAACCTCACCTTGTCCCAGTAGGCAGAAGGAGGCGTGCCCAGTATGCCCTGGCCTTGGCAAAGAGGCAACGCATAGCACATACACTTGGTCAGTAGGAACACTGGGACTGATACCCGCTCTGACTCACTCATATAGTAACAGGGATGCCTAACATGACACAACCTGCTTCCAAACATGTACAGGGAGTGTAGTATGTGCATCCGACAGAGGCAGCCCTGCAGCACCACCTGAGGCATGAATGCCATGTGTTAAGTAATGTAATACGATGTACCATATGCACACCTGAGGACCCGACTAACATCCACCCTCACCAATCATAAACCACAAAAAACACAAACCTACCTCATAGGTACCACAAGGGATAGGAACCTACATGTAATGCTACCCAATGCCAGAAGTATAAATGCGTGCAGTGTAAACGCACACAGTATAGAGAATGTAGATATCAGTGCTGTAATAGAAAACAGGGTCAAAGCCCACATCAGCACCCTGACACTACCAGGTCACACCTCTGTCCTAATAGCAGGAACTGCCCCAGGCCTACTCTGGCAACATGAGTGTCAAACGAAATATTACTGTCAACCTGGGTGCCCAGGTCCCTGATAACCTCTTCTGTGCTTAGAGGATTGCCACCTAGATGGGAACTAGGGGTAACCCTGTTGTTCCCGAAGGGTATGACTATGCATTGTTTAGCATTTAACGTAAGGCCATGGCTCTGGCACCAGTTATCTGTGTCTATGAGACCCTTCTGAAGGATGTCTTTGTCAGTTGGGTTTCCAACTATGGTTCCCAGTTTGCAGTCATCTTCAAACTTCGTCAGCCATAATCCTCCTGTGTTTGCTTGCACTTCTGAAAAGTAGATGCTGAACAAAAGTGGGCCCAGGACTGAGCCCTGTGGGACAACACCTGTGACAGCTCTGGAGTGTGACATGGCACCAGCAACTTTGACCCTGTGTGTTCTGTCATTTAGCCAGTTTGCAACCCATCATGTGATGTATGGGTTCACATTTAAGCTGGTGATGTTTTCAATGATACCTGAGTGGGGTATTGTCGAAAGCCTTTGCCAGGTCAAGGTAGGCTGTGTGGACTGCCTTGCCCATGTCAATGGCCTGGGTGACTGTCTTGAAAAAGTCAGCCAAGTTTAAAAGGCATGATCTGCCCTTGACAAAGCCAAACTGGATTGGATCTAATGTCTGCAAGTCCCCTATGTCTTCATTTATTATTCCCATTATGATCCTCTCCATAGCTTAGCAGACCAGGCTTGTCAAGCTGATGGGATGGTAGTTTCCGGGGCTGGTGGAGGCACCTCCTTTGTGAAGTGGGTCCACCATTGCCGTATGCCACTCCTTGGGCACATATCCTGAGGTGAGGCTAAGATTAAACAGCTGCCCTAACTGTGGGTGTAATTCCTAATTGAGTTCATGGAGCACAAAACTGGGGACACCATCTGGTCCCATGGATAAAGTGTTTTCCGCCTTGGATAGAGCAGTTCTCACCCAGCATTGGAGATGTTTGGGGGGCTACAATCCTCTGGTGTAGATACCCCTCCAGTTGGGGGGAGGGGGGGAGAAATCTGCACTGAACCTGTCAGCCAGTATGTTGGCAATGTCTGTAGGTTCAGTGATATTTACATCATTCCGAACTAATTCTGAGCATATCTGGGAGTTCCCTCCCAGGTGTCAAACATAGGTAAAAAAGGCCTCATGATTGTCCCTTGTGTCCTGAGTGGGTTTACTCTCAAAACTTGCCTTGGATGATTGTATGGGGGAACCCAGTGTTTTACTCATAATGAGCAGGGGTGTCTTCCCTTCGACGGATTTCGCTCTATCTTGTAGTAGCTCCTTCCTTTTGTTGTAGAGCTTGTTTATGGCTAGGGTCCACCAGACAGGATGCTTGCCTGTGGTACAAAGAGTCTTTGTTTTGTTTGGGATTGCCTGATCCATGCAGTCCTGGAGGTGCTGGTAGAAGGCATTTGTACGTGATACAGCGGCTTGGGTAATGGTGTCCGCTGGCTTGGGGGTCTTGAAAGAGACCACACCAGTCCTTAGAAATGTGAAGTCGGCATTTGAGAAGGTCTTCACTGTTTGTTTTTCTATCTGGGGTGTGGGTGGGATGTGGACTCCCACTGAGATTAGTCCATGATCTGATCTCACCAATGATGGGTATACTTCTGGTGTTGAACAGTGAGACCCCATGTTCGTGATGATGAGTTCTAGTATGTTGTCTCCACTTGTGGGGATGGTGACCAGTTGTTCCATGGCATTTGAGTGTATGAACTCTTGGAACCTTTGGGTTAGAGTGTTGTGGCTTGATTAGTGATCCCAGTCTATATTTGGATAGTTGGAATCACCCAGTATGATGGTGTTTGGAGATACATTTATCCCCTCTAGTGTTTTCAGGACAGCTGTGTGAGGTACCTGAGTTTGAGAGGGTGGCATGTAACATGCTACAAACTGCAGAGCAGTCTTGCCTACGGTTACTGGCACCTGGATGGTCTCCGATGCATCGTGTGTTGCCACTAACCTTGAGGTGAGGGTGTCCTTGATGAATATGGACACCCACCCTCCTTTCTTGGTGTTGTCCGGATTTTGGTGCCGGAACGCATGATATGAGGTAACACCCGATAGTGCTGGGGTGCTGTCAGAAGCCGTGAACCAGGTTTCAGGCACAGCACAGGCATCAATGTGCTACATACTGAGAAGGGCATTGAGTGTGTGCAGCTTGAGGTTGAGACCTCTGGCATTGAGCAGCATTACCCTTAGTGTCTTTCCTTTTCTGTGTTCTAGGGTGGTAGGTGTAGAATCTGATTCTTGCATAAAAAAGGCACAATGGGGGTGGCAAGAGCATCAGCAGAAATCCGGAAGCCCAGGGGTGACAGGTGCAAGCCGTCCCTAGCAAATCAGCGTGGCCTGTCCAGCATGTCATCCCAGGCAGACAGAGATTGGACCCCCTTTGAATGACACCATAGTTTAAGCAAATTATTACAGCTGATCATCTTGTCTCTGTTTATGTGGCATCATACTTGGTGAAGGTAGGATACTGCTCAAGGTCAGGGTCATACCTGCCTGGCCTACATAATCAGAGGGATCCTCTATGTCTCTTTCCATGTAGTCCAGGGAGGTACATCTCAGGTCGTTCACACCAGCATGGATAATGACTGGGTCAGACTTGTACTTGCAGTTGAGTGACCTGAGTGCTTGCATTATGTGGTGGATTCCAGTGCCCAATAGGCAGCTTACTGTGACCTCCTCCGTACTCGATCTGGTGAGCTGGACGTCAGTGTGTCTGACTATGGAGTCACCTATGACAAGTGTGTCTGGCATTGTGTTTGGCCTTAAGGGCTGTGACTGTTTGGCACACTGACTCTGTGGTCTATGTGTTGCATGTGCTGTGCCCTGTGGAGGCAGTTGTGTGGGTGTCTGCTGTGGTGGCCGCTGCTGTTTTGGTAGAATTCTGATCAGAGCCTCCGAGTATGTCTTTGTGTGTCTATGTGTATGATTTTAAGTTGTGATAGTGCTATGTGAGACTGGGTTTGTGATGTGTGTGGTTACCTTCACCTTCTCTCTGGTCTTGCTAGTCCTATGTTGAGAGAGCTCAGCCTCCACTTTGGCTATATAGTTGCATCTCTCACATGTATGTGTGTTTTATGGGAGAAGGAGAGGGTTGTCAGTGTACATGAGGCAATTGTAACATTGCCTCAATATTACCAGGTTCACCAGCTGAGCAGGAGAGGACACTAGCAACTGATCCCTAGACATGCTGGAAGGAATAGACAAAACAATGTTGGAATACAGGGAGATATCAAGCCCCCCAAACCACATCATAGTGCTTGACTGACAATACCTACACATACACCATTGTTTCATAGTGTCATAGTTTACTACTAGGCTATCTGCCCTAGTGCATGTATAAGCCTAGCCATAGTTATATGGCTATTGCCACCCCTTATAGTGGTAATATGTGTACAGAATAGCTTCCGAATATTGTGCCTCTGACTTAGTAGTGACACATTATGAACCCTTACGTAATTGAATAACATGACTGTGCCTCTGTCTAGTCTGTGCCTCTGTCTCATATGCAGTTGTCCAGATGTCTCCTGAAGAGAGTCAGTGAGGGACTCTGTCTAACATGAACTGGGATACTCTGCTAGAGTGTGAGATGCCTCTGAGTTATGACTCTGTCCCTCCAGCATGTCCTATACATGTATGTGCTGAGGTTCAAATCCTCAGCTCCCATGGTTCTTCATAGGTTCATAGGTTAGTACTAAGCTAACTGCCCTTGCGAGCCATTTTAAGCTTAGCCAATTATCCCTTGTGAGACTCAAACCCTGCACCTTGTGTTTGTAAGGCAAACACCTTAACCATTAGGCCACCCTCCCATCCCCTGTTGGATTTGGATTGCTTGCAGTGGAGCATGTCCACCAAATCCTGATTGGACATGGTCTTGTATGTCAGGCATAGGTCACCTGTAAGTATGCGGTATGACACTGAATAAAGCTGGATTTCCTCTATTCTGGAAGCATATGACATGTGTTGAAGACCCCTGATCTTCATGGTAAGGTACTTTTGGGGTCTCTCCAGCTGTTGCAAGTGCTGGGTGAGGTACATACCATATGGGGCTTTGTATTCAATCATGGGCCTGATAAGGGAGAAGGATAGTGGTACAATGACCTCCTATGATCTGGATGGAAAACCCTCCATGATAAGGTGGGCAAGATAGAAGGTCTTCCTAACCACTTTGGCAACATGGGTGTCAAACGAGATGTCACTATCTACATGTGTCCCCAGGTGTCTGATTTGTTTTCTGTGCTCAGTGGGTTGCTGTCTATGTATTGATCTGTGGGTACTTTGTTCCTCCCAAAGGGGATGAATACACATCAGTTGCATTCAGTTTCAGGACATGCGTCTGGCACCAGCTATCCGCCTTTGTGACGGCATTCTGTAGGATGTGTGTGCCGGCTGATGTATTCACTATGGTGCCTAGGTTGCAGTCATCTGCAAACTTTGTCAGCCACAACCCTCCTATGTTTGCTTTCACATCTGAAAAGTAAATACCAATTGGGGGTCCCAGGACACATCCTTGTGGGATACCACCTGTGACTGGCTTCGAATCTGACAAGGCACCTGCAATGTTGACTTTATGGGTTCTGTTTCTTAGCCATTGTGCAACCTATCCTGTGACATATGCTGTTATATGTCAGCTGTTGAGCTTGGCTATGATGCCTGAGTGGGGTTCATAGGTTCATAGGTTGGTACTAGGCTATCAGCCCTAGGGCCTCTACAAGCCTAGCCATAACAATTCCCTGGCTATTTCTTCCCACATTATTTACTTTCCTGGACCCCTGTCTAGCAGGGCGACTGACGTGATCCCTGGGGTGAATTTCCTTTCTCCCATCCAATCATCAAGGTTCCTCTTAAAGAGGTCCAAAGAGGCACTCTGCTTGACATGTATGGGCAATCTATTCCAGAGTCTGGGGAGTCTCTGGGTCAGGAACCTATCCCTCCAGCATGTTTTGTTTATTGTGATGACAAGGTTTAGATCCCTGGAGCGTGTAGCTCTGAGGGATTGGGATTTCTTTAAGTGTAGCATGTCCAACAGCTCTGGGTTTGACATGGCCTTGTATGTTAAGCAGAGATCGCCTCTGAGTAGAAGATATGCGACAGAGTATAGCTGGAGTTTTTTAAGGCGGTCAGCGTAGGGCATCTGTTTTAGGCCTGTGATTCTTTTAGTGAGGTATTTCTGAGGCCTTTCCAGTTGTTGCAGATGTCTTGAGAGGTACATACCAAATGGGGTGTTGTATTCTATAATGGGTCTAATGAGGGCTGAGTACAGTGGGACAATGACCTCCTTTTTTCTGGATGAAAAGCCCTTCGTGATGAGGTGTGCCACATAGAAGGATTTCCTGACTGTTGTGGCGATGTGGTTATCGAAGGTGAGACCACTGTCCACCTGTGTCCCTAAGACTCTTATCACACTTTCTGTGTTTAGTGTACTGCCACCTATATGGTAATTCATGGATACATGTTTTTTCCCAAAGGGGATAACAATACATTTCTTGGCATTGAGCTTGAGCCCATGGCTCTGGCACCAAGCATCTGTTTCTGTAAGGCCCTTTTGTAGAGTATCCACATCATTTGGGGATTCAATAATGGCTCCCAGTTTGCAGTCATCTGCAAACTTTGTTAGCCAGAGTCCCTTAGTTTTGACCTGTACTTCAGAGAAGTAGATGCCAAACAAGAGCGGCCCCAGGACTGAACCCTGAGGTACTCCACTTGTCACTTGTCTGGAGCTGGATTTGGAGTCGGCTACTTTTACAGTGTGGGTTCTATCAGTAAGCCATTTAGCAACCCATTGGGTGACATAGGGATTAATGCCCAACTTAGTAAGTTTATCTATGATTCCAGAGTGGGGATGGTATCAAAGGCCTTGGCAAGGTCTAGATAGGCTGTGTGGACCACCTTACCCTTGTCCATGGCTCTGGAGACTGATTCAAAGAAGTCAATCAGGTTCAGGAGACAAGATCGGCCCTTCACAAACCCAAACTGGGTGGGGTCCAGTGTTTGAAGGTTGCCAATGTCTTTGTTTATAAGTTCCATGATAATACGCTCCATGGCCTTGCAGATAAGGCTTGTCAGACTGATGGGACGGTAGTTTCCGGGATCCAAGGTGGATCCCCCCTTGTGGATTGGGATAACTGTAGTTCTGCGCCACTCAGTGGGCACGAAACCTGAGGTGAGGCTATGATTAAACATGACACTTAGGTGAGGTACCAGTTCATATTGTAGTTCATGTAGTACACAGCCTGGGATGTCATCTGGTCCCATGGATGCTGTATTCATGGCTTTAGAGAGTGCGTTTTGTACCTGTGTGACCGTTATTACTGGAATTTGGCAATCTTTTGGTATTGAGATGGGCCATTTAGGGGGTGAGAGGGGGGTGAAGTCGGCACTGAATCGATCTGCCAGGATATTGGCAATATCCTTTGGATCAGTATATTTAATGCCATTCTGTTTTAGCTCAGAGCAGATCTGAACATTGCCATTTAGATTCTTGACATAGTTATAGAATGCTTTGTGGTTGTCTTTGGAATCTTTGGCAATTTTATTTTCGTAACTAGCTTTGGAGGATTTTATGAGGCATCTCAGTTTCTTACTGAGGCTAGTAAGGGAGTTTTTTGCATCCTGGGATTTTCCTCTTTTCTGCAAAAGTTTCTTCCTTTTGTTGTAAAGTTTGTTTATGGCAGGGGACCACCAGATTGGCTTCCTTTTTTTGGATGAGAACATTTTGGTTCTATTTGGGATGGCACGATTCATGCATGAGTGGATGTGCTCGTACAGTGCCTTAGTGCAGGATTCAGCAGTTGAACTTTCAGTTCCCATCTGCATGGGTGTTATGAAGTTTGTCACTTCTGACTTGAGTAGCATGAAGTTGGCTTTGGAGAAGTTTTTTTATGGTGGTTTCTTTACTGGGGGGTGGGATGTGGATGTTAAGGGTGATTAGCTTATGGTCAGACCTGACTAACGAGGGGGTGACCATAGGTATGGAGCATTGATTTCCCATGTTGGTAATGACCAGGTCTAGGATATTGGAGCCCTGGTGGGACTATGGATTAGTTGATCCAGGGCATTGGAATTTATGAATTCCAAGAACCGCTTGCAAAGGTGTTGGGACATGAGTAGTTTTCCCAGTTAATGGCAGGGTAGTTAAAATCACCCAGTATTATGGTGTTTGGTTCTATCTTAATATTTTCCAGTATGTTTAGAAAGGTGTAGTGAGAATCTTGGGGTATGGTGGGGGATCTGTAGCAAGCTACAATTTGGATTGCAGTCTTACCTAGTGTTAGTTGCACTTGGAGAATTTCAGACACATTGTGTTGGCCAACTAGCCTGGTGGTGTGAATATCCTTGGTGAATATTGACACTCCTCCACCTTTAGTGTTTCGGTCCTGGTTTGGTGGCCGAAAAGTGTGGTAAGAGTTGTAGCCTGGTATTGCAGGGGTGCTCTCTGGAGCCTTGAACCAGGTCTCAGTTACTGCACAGATATCGATGTTCTCCATTTTTAGGAGTGCCTCGAGAGAGTGCATTTTGAGGTTTAGACTTCTAGCATTGAGTAGCATTACCTTCAGATTTTGCATGCTTGTACCTGTTACGGTGGTGGTTTTGTCCTTTGAAGTTTGCCTAAAAAAGGCACTATAGGGGTGGCAAGAGCCTTAGCCAGTAACCTGAATCCCAGGGGTGATAGGTGCAGACCATCTTTGGCAAAGCATCGTGGTCTGTCAATCATGTCATCCCAGGCAGACAGATACTGGATCCCCTTTGAATGACACCATAAGCTTAGCCAATTGTTGAAGTCAATCATTTTATCCTTATATTGTGGTATCATTCTGGGTGAAGGCAGGATGCTACTCAGGGCTAGGGTCATACCTGCCTGGGCCACATGATCCGAGAGCTCTTCCATGTCTCTTTTCATGTAGTCCAGGGAGGTACGTCTCAAGTCATTCACTCCAACATGGACAATGACAGAGTCATATTTGTACTTGTTGTGGAGTGACTTGAGTGCATGCGTTATCTGGTGGATCCTGGCACCCGACAGGCAGCTGACTGTAATTTTCTCCTTATTCAACCTGGTGAGAGGGACATCAGTGTGCCGGACTATAGAGTCACCTATGACTAAAGTGTTAGGTAGATTGTCTTGCCTTAGGGGCTGTTGCTGGGTGGGACACTGGTGTTGTGAACTATGTGACACATTGGTTGTGATTGGTGTTTGTTTGCGTTTCAGCTTCAGAGGTCTTTGTTGCTTGGGCAGGTTACAGTTAAGGGCCTCTGCATATGTGGATTTAGTGTTGCTATATGTGGGTGTTGGTGGTGCGGGTTTAGAAGGGCTATGTGTTGCTTGAGATGTAGTGTGGGTGTTAACCTTCTCCTCTTGACTGTTTAGCACAATCTTGGGTGGAGAGAGCTTTGCTTCCATTTTGGCTATGTAAGTGCATCTCTCACAGGTTGTAGTGTTGGGTGGTAGGAGGAGAGGGTTGTCTGTGTACATGAGGCAATTGCTGCATTGCCCCAGTATGCCCAGATTCACCAGGTGGACAGGAGAAATCACCGGAAGCTGATCCTTGGACATGCTTGGTTTGGGGCTTTTTTTTTTTTTGTTTTCTTTGTAAAGTATAGGAGCTGTTTCCTTAGCAAGGTACTTTGCAATTATAGGCTGTTTAGTGCCTACTATTAATTTCTCCTTGTTAACAAGGAGAGTTCAGTGTTTGTATGAGTTTAAGGCTTCCTAATGCTTTCCAGCAGGTATTAGAGAAAGTGCTAGTCACAGGGATGCTTAAAGGTAAGATTAAAAAGAATGCACTCTGCAGTGTGCACTAGAGAAGTTAGATGTGAAAGTAGGTAACTTGAGTTTTACCTGCTTAAAAAGTTAAGGTTTAGTGGAGAGTTACTATTTTTAAAACAGCAAGATGGATTGAAAGGGGTGGTCACTTTTGTATTTTGGTACTATGAAATACTGTAGGATGGCCAATAAATTTAAATAATTGAAGGGGTGGGTTTTCAAAAATGATGATTTTGTGATTACTCACATAAGCCAGTGAAAGTAGAGAGAAATGAGATATATGGTCAGATTAACATAAGAGGCGGGCAACTAGAAAGACAGTGGTATTTAACAAGACAACTTAAATGGGTAGGAGAGCAGGAAAAAATTCTGCCTGACTCAGAACAGAGAGAGCTGTGGTCTCTTTTGAAGTTTTAATATGCTGTTAAAACAGAATGCAAGCAAAACACAAAGTAAAGAAAACAAACTACAGTATTCAAAATATAGAAAGGCAGTACAGTAATACAAAAAATAACAGCAAACTAACCTTTCCTTCACAGCAAAGTGTAGCAGAGTCTGGATGAGCCTTTCTGGTAAAGCATGAGTGACTTGTGTCACAGGCCTTAGCCAAGTGCAGGTAGGCTGTGTGGATTCGTAGCCCTCATCGATGGCCCTACTGACAGTTTCATAGTAGTCAACTAGGTGCAAAAGGCAGGATCTGCCCTGTACAAAGTTGAACTGGGTGGGAACAAGGGTTCGTAGGTCAGCAATGTCTCTGTGTAAGAGCTCCATAATGACTCTTCCCATAGCTTTGCAGACAAGGCTGGTTAAGCTTGTGTGGTGGTAGTTGCCATGGTCTGTGGAGGCATCTCCTTTGTGGAGTGGGACCACTGTTGCCGTACGCCAGTGTTCAGGTACATATCCTGTAGCAAGGCTAAGGTTAAATAGCATTTATATATACGGGTCCAGCTCCTTCTGGAGTTCACACAGCATGCAACCGGGGATACCAGCAGGTCCCATTGATGCTGTGTACTTGTCTTTGCTGAGTGCGGCTCTCACATGGACATCCAAGATGACAGTGAGGTTACATACAGCTGTGATAACTATCTTCTTTTGGGGGTGAGGGAGGGGGTAAATCACACTGAAGCTGTCCGCCGGAATGTTGCCAATATCTGTCAGGTCACTGGAATATATGTTGTTGTGTACCAACTCTGAGCATATCTGAGGGTTCCCAACCAGGTGTCTGACATAACTGAAGAAAGCAGTGTGGTTACCTTCATTGTCTTTGGTGATTTATGTCCCCAAGTTGACCTTGTATGTCTTTATGAGATAATGTAGCTTTCTACTAGTGCTGATCACAGCTGTCTTCCCTTTTGGAGATGTAGCTCTGTCTTGCATTAGTATCCCTCATCTGTCATACAGTTTGTTTATGGCTGGGGTCCACCAGACAGGCCACTTTCCCTTTGTGGAGAGGGTCCTGTTTTTATTTGTGATTGCATGGTCCATGCTTTCTGACATCTAGCTAAGGGGAGGTCATTGTGGTTCTGCAGTTATCTTTTATCAGCATTAGAAATTACCACAACAGCCCCTGTGGGGTGTACCTCATGCAGACACATCCAGCAACTGTAAAGTCCACAACAGTACCTCACCAGGAGTATGAAAGAGCTGGAACACATGTAATGTGTCGCCTGATTAAACAGAGTGCAGCTCCACACACTGCCATGCTGTCCACCCAGATGCAAGCTGTGCCTGATGTAGAAAGCCATGTCCAAGCTGGAATCAATGCACATGCTGCACCTTGTACAATCTGAATGGCAGGGAGCTATGCACATGAGGGACCTGAACCCCAGCACTGACATACATAGGACAGGCTGTACTGCATTATCCATAACACAGAAGCCACCCCCACGCATGAGTAAACTACCAGTACAGGTTATCCGTAGAGTCACTCATTGATTCCCCTCAACAGGAATCCTAATGAGTGGATGGGAGATGGTAGGTTTACCCTGGGTATCAATGTTATGTCACAGGTAGACAGAGACACAGTATACTAAACAAGACATATGTCATGGCAAACTACACTTACAATGTGTTGACAGACAAACACACTCTCTGACTAGCATTAGAAATGGCCTAGGGCACATTGGTAGTGTTTGCCAATGTACACCCATGTTGTGGAATACACTACTGATGTTGGATGAGGCTGTTGTAAGTAGTTCACATCTGAACATAATGCAACATGGTCAGATAGGTTCATAGGTACATAGATTTATACTAGGCTATCTTACCTAAGGCAGGTATAAGCCTAGCCCAGAGTTTGTTGGCGTACACCACCCCTTATATGGAAACAGTACTGTGCCCATTGTTTTGTTGTGCCTCTCTCCAGCAGTGACACAGTGACAATCTCCGGGTTAAACGTATGACCTTCCATCCACAGGTCAAGATACCTCTTGAACACAGCCAGCAAGGTGCTCTGCCTCACATGGACCGGGATTGTATTCCACAGCATAGGGAGTCTCCGAGTGATAACTCCATCCCTCCAACATGTCCAACATACATCCATGCTAAGGTGTAAGTCACTTGCACTAGTGGTTCAGGTGGATCTGCCGATTCTGAGGTAGAGCATGTCCATTAATCCCTGTTTGGACATGGCCTTGCATGTCAGGCACATGTCACCTCTAAGCAGACAGTATGTGAGTGAATAGAGTGGGAGTGTCTTCAATCTGGCAGCATATGACAGATGTTGTGGTTCCTTGATCCTTTAGGTGGGGGACATTCAGGGTGTCTCCAATTGCTGCAGATGTTGGGTGAGATACATCCAGAATAGGGCATTCTACTCGATCACCGGTCTGATAAGTGAAGAGTACAGGGGAACAATGACCCACTAGATCTGGATGTGAATCCCATCCTGATCAGGTGGGCAATGTAGAAGGTCTTTCTAGCCACTTCAGCAACGTGAGTGTCAGAAGAACGGCGACTGTCAACCTGGGTCCCCAGGTCCATGATAACCTCCTCTGTGCTTAGAGGATTGCCACCTATATGGTAGCTTGGGGTTACCTTGCTTTTCCCGAAGGGTATGTCTACACATGTTGTGCACTTTGACTTCAGGCCATGGCTCTGGCACCAGCTATCAGTTACCGTGAGTCCCTTCTGAAGGATATCCGTGTCTGATGCACTGTCCACTATGGCGCCCAGTGTGCAGTCATCTGCAAACGTTGTCAGCCAAAGTCCTCCCATGTTGGCCTGTACTTCTGAGAAGTACATGACAAACAATAGGGGGCCAAGGACTGAGCCCTGTGTGACACCACCTGTGACCAGCCTGGAGTCTAACATAGTGCCAGCAACTCTAACCCTGTGGGTCCTGTCCTTAAGCCAGTTTGCAACCCATCTTGTGACATATGGGTTTACATTTCAGTTGGTAGGGTTTTCCACAATACCTGAGTGGGGTATTGTGTTGAAAGTGTTTGCAAGGCCAAGGTAGGCTGTATGGACTGCCTTTCCCTCAACAATGGCCTAAGTGACCATTTTGAAGATGTCAACCGAGTACAAAAGGCATGATCTGCCCTTGACCAAGCCAAACTGGGACGGGTACAATGTCTGCATGTCCCCTATATCTTTGCTTATGAGCTCAATTATGATCTTCTCCATAGCTTTGCAGACTAGACTTGTTAAGCTTATGGGGCAGTAATTACCAGGGTCCGTAGAGGCAATGCCTTTGTGCAGATGTGCACAACTGGACCCTAACCAGGCTGTTGTGCACACTATGGAAATGTAAAGCAGTGATAGGACTAAAGCCCAGGATACTGACCACCACAGTGAAAGTACTGAACCACTACACTATACAGTACTACAGTGTTAGGTCAGTATGAACGGATGCTGACAATTGTGTGCAAAGTATCCCATGCAAAACCTGCAGGCACAGTATACTCCCTGTTGTGTTCACACAAAAAGCATTTGGACAGTAACTACACAACATGGCACAGAACACACAACCATAAACTGGAGGTATTTGTTGAAGGTCACACTCATCCACAAATGTGATGGGCTGCAGAGTTCAACATATGGAAAGCCCACACTAGGCATGCTCACACACTTAGATAAATGAGACATCTTTCACACAACATGCCATGGGAAGGCTGAACTGGGCATGCTCACACACTTAGTCCAAATGTTACTCCTAGCAACTGTGAAAACACACCAGAGGATGCTCATTCCCCTTTCTAGACACTGATCATGTAAGCACCCTATAAGTATATCAGGAGAAAAGGAATTTCCCAGTAATCTGAATAGCGTGCTCTGCTAATGCGTCCGTCTGTAGTGTCATAGCATAGTTAGGTAGGGGTTTGAATCCAGCAAGTGGCAAGTGTGTGTAGGGGGGGTAAGTGTGTGTGTATGAAAGGAGCATCCCTTTTGGCAACTGGGAAAACACAACACAGGATGCTCATTCCACTTTCTAAACTCTGATGATGTCAGCACCCTATAAGTATATCAGGGGAAAGGAAATCTCCCAGTAATGCAAATAGCGCGCTCTGCTAATGCGTCCGTTTCTAGTGTCATAACATAGTTAGGTAGGAGTTTGAATCCAGCATGTGACAAGTGTGTGTGAAGGGGGGTAAGTGTGTATGAAAGAACATCCCTTTTGGCAACTGGGAAAACACACCACAGGATGCTTATTCCACTTTCTAAACTCTGATGATGTCAGCACCCTATAAGTATATCAGGGGAAAGGAAATCTCCCAGTAATGTGAATAGCGCGCTCTGCTAATGCGTCCATCTCTAGTGTCATAATATAGTTAGGTACGGGTTTGAATCCAGCATGTGTGAAGGGGTGTAAGTATGAAAAGAACATCCCTTTTGGCAACTGGGAAAACACACCACAGGATGCTCATTCCACTTTCTAAACTCTGATGATGTCAGCACCCTATAAGTATATCAGGAGAAAGGAAATCTCCCAGTAATGCGAATAGCGCGCACTGCTAATGTGTCTGTCTCTAGTGTCATAACATAGTTAGGTAGGGGTTTGAATCCAGCATGTGGCAAGTGTGTGTGAAGGGGTGTAAGTGTGTATGAAAGAAACATCCCTTTTGGCAACTGGGAAAACACACCACAGGATGCTCATTCCACTTTCTAAACTCTGATGATGTCAGCACCCTATAAGTATATCAGGAGAAAAGGAATCTCCCAGTAATCTGAATAGCGCGCTCTGCTAATGCGTCCATCTGTAGTGTCATAACATAGTTAGGTAGGGGTTTGAATCCAGCAAGTGTGTGTGAAGGAGGGTAAGTTTGTATGAGTGAAATATCCCTTTTGGCAACTGGGAAAACACACTACAGGATGCAAATACCCCTTTCTAAACGATATCACAATTATGTATGGCTTTTGATTACAGGCATGCCATGTGTGTTTTGCCCACACAGAATGCCCATGTGTGCATGTTGTCCCTCACAATAATGCATGACATTGATCAAACCAGTTATGGCAATGCACACATGATGTATGTGTGTGCCAAATACACATATGTACCTGTGACCTTCAAGTTACTATGTGTGATGCCTGCCACATGTGAATACATGGTATTTGCACAGGGTAACATTATGACTGTGGTCTTCTGTGCAGGTGCTGCATGTGGGATGTGTATATACAGTGTGAGATGTAGATGCTATCAGCCTAGTAGTAAGGGATACACACCTGGTCTGGGGCATATAGTCTACCTGTTGTTGATGTACAGGTGCTGCATGTTTCCACCTGTTGTGGGAGTGGTAAGACATTATTCCATAGCAATGCAGTGACTGCATGCTAAGAACCATTCAGCTAGGGTGTTGTAGCTACACTAATTCATTAGCATTCAGTAATATGTCAGAATCCCTGGTGAGGGTCTGATGCCAACCAAGGTCAGGGTTCTACCAGCCTGTGTCACTTGCTCAGTGATCCCTTCCATGTTCCCTATCATGTATCCCAGTGAGGGACATCCCACATCAGCTGTGGTGGCATGGACAATGACTGAGTCATATGTGTCCATGCATCTGACTGACCTGTATGCTTGTGTTATGTGGTGGACCACAGTGCCCCATGAGCATATCACTGTGACCTACACCTTGTCCAGCCTGGTGAGCATGTTCTCACTGTACTGGACAATAAAAGTACCTAACACAACTGCGGCAGTAGTGTTGTATAGCTGTACAGACTGTGCTGGTTTGGCACACAGGATTTGTGTGCTATGTGTTGTGCGTGCTGTGTGCAGGCCTAATGTATGCCTGTGTGCCAGCTGCAGAGATGTCTGCCAGTCATGCAGGATGCTATCCTTAGGCTCCACAACTGGCCCGGTGTGTTTCCATGCTTGTATTGCTGTCCGTGTAGGTCCACATCAGATTGGTATTGCTGTCACTGTAGTATTTCATGCCACCCGACAGGTTATGCCAGTACTGGGTTCAGAGTGCTTAGTCCACAGTTTGGCCATGTGTTTCCATCTCATACATGTGTTGTACATCCATGGGTAGGGGATAGGGTTGACTGTGTACATGTGGCAGCTGTGACATTACTACATGACACACATATTCCACAACTGTACCATAGAGGTGACTGACAACTGACCTTTGCACATGCTACCATAGTATTGAGATTGCATTGGTGATTAACAACACATAGGGCCAATGGTGAACAAGATACATAGGTCCATAGCTTCATACAGGGATGTCTGCCCAGGGCATGTATCCACCTAGCCAGAATGTCTGTGGCTTTCAACATGCATTGTAAATCTGTCTTGCTATGCCCTTTTCCAAGGTTAGTATACTGTGCCTCTGTCTCACAGTGACACATAAGTGATACCCAGGGTAACCCTACAATGTCACATCCAGTCATTAATACCACTCTTGAAGATAGTCACTGAGTCACTCTGCCTAACCTCTATTGGGATAATATTCAAGAATGAAGTGAGCCTCTGAGTTGTGAATGTGCCCCTCCAGCATGTCCTATGTATATCACTCCTGAGGTTCAAGTCTTTCCAGCATGTATCCTGATGGGATCTGGATATTCTGAGGTGCAGCATGGCCATTAAGTGAGGGTTTGACATGGCTTTATATGTCAGGCACAGATTGCCTATGAAGAGGCAGTATGCCACTGAGTAGAGCTGCTGTTTCTTTAACCAGTCAGTATGTGGCATCTGTTTGAGCCCTTTGATCCTCTTGTCAAGGAATGTATGTGGTATTTCCAGTTGCTGCAGGTGTCTGGTAAGGTGCATGCCGACAGGTTCATCATAGTCAATTATGGGCATGATGAGGGATGAGTAAAGGGGCACAATGTCCTCCCCTGATCTACATGTGGATCCCATCATGATGATGTGGCCCATATAACATGTTTTCCTAACCACTTTGTCCATGTTGTTGTCAAATGGTAGAATGCTATCAACCTGTGTACCCCAAGGTCCATAATTCCTTCGTCTGCACTTAATGGATTAACACATATGCGGTACTTTGTGGTCACTTTGTGTTTGACAAAGGGGATGACTATATGCTTTGTCATTCACCTTGACGCCATGGCTGTGGCACAAGTCGTGTGTTTGCAAGAGGCCCTTTTGGAGGATGTGTGTGTTAGCTGGAGAGTTGATTATGGCGTCCGGTTTGCAGTCACCTGCGACTTGCTCAGCCACAGTACTTCCATGTTGGCCTGTACCTATGATAAATATATAATGAACATGACAGCTCCCAGGGCTGAGCCTTGTTGGACACCACTTGTACCAGGTTGGAGGCTGACATGGCTCCAGCAATTCTAGCCATGTGTGTTCTGCCCTTGAGCCACTGTGCAATAACCATAGTGACATAGGGGTTAATATGTACACTGGTGAGCTTCCCTAGAATGCACAAGTGGGGTATTGTATCAAAGGCTTATGCAAGGTCCAGGTAGGCTGTGTAGACCTCCTTCCCCTTGACAGTGGCCTTGGTGACTGTTTCAAAGAAATCAAACAGGTTTGAGAGGCAGGATCGGCCATTAACAAAGCCAAACTGTGTATGGTGACATGTCTGTAGGTCCACAATATGTGAGGCTCATGATGATCCTTGCCATAGCTTTGCAGACAAAGCTAGTCAGACATATGGGGTGAATAGTGTCCAGGATCCGTGAAGGCACCATCTGAATGTAGAGGGACCACTGTTGCTGTACGCCACTCTTTGGCCACATATCGTGTAGTAAGGCTGGGATTGAACAGTAGTGTTATGTCTGGGTGTAGCTCTTCTTGTGGTTCATGTAGGACACAGCCTGGGACACTATCTGGTCCCATTGATGCAGTGTTTATTGCTTTGGGAAGGGCATCTCTTACCTGAGCATCTGTGATGTCAGGGGGGGCAGCACTCTGCCGCGAGACATATTTGCCCTTTTGGTGTGGTGGGGGGGAGAAGGCAGCAGTGAACCTGTCCACTAGGATGATGGCAATGTCTGTGTGTTTTGTATTTCGTGTGACATCTTGGATTACCTCTGAGCATATCTGGGTAGTACCACCCAGGTTCCTAACATAACTACAGAAAGCCTTGTGATTATCCTCAGTGGCTTGTGGAATCTTCTCTCAAAGATGGCCTTAGACAATCGTATGGGTGCCTGTAGTTGTCTTCCAATACTCATCAGTGATGCCTTCACATTTTGGGAGTTTGTTGTATCATGTAGTGGCGTCATCCTTCTATTGTATAGTGTGTTTATGGCTGGTGTCCGGCACACAGGACGTCTGCCTTTGGAGAACTGGGTCATGCTTTCATATGTGGTTTCATGATCCATGCATTCCTGAATGTGTCCATAGAATGCCTTTATACAGGTATCTGCAGTCTGGTCCATATTTTCAACAGGCCTTTGAAGGTTTCCACATCATTTATGAGTGGTGTGAACTTGCTTGACATGAGCTGTTGACAGACGTGCTGCCCTCCAGACTGAGCAAGGTGAGGGTCACATTTAGCTACCTGTCGGGTGATAGAATGTGCCACATAACACAGGCACACAGGTCACTCCACAGCAAGTACAACTATGAGGCAGTCATTGTCCATGCTGGTGCAAACAACCTGAGATGTACCTCCCTGGACCACATGGAAGGAGACACAGAGGAGCTCTTACAGCACCCTCTCAAACTCGGGACTCCCACACAGCCTTCATGCTCACACAGGAGAGTATAGATTGCTCTGCAAACACCATCATACTGGGTGACGTCAGCTACCCAAACATAGACTGTGAACATTACACAAGCCACAATACCCAAGCTCTAGGGTTCCCATAGATCAGACATTCTTTAGCTATGGAACAGGTAATCAACCTTCCCACAAGAGGGGCAGATATACTAGACCTGATCATCACAAACATGAGTACAAAATGCTCACCACTGGGAGTATATCCCTCATTGTTGCAATCAAACCATATACTAATCACACTGGAGTACTGGATCCCCCACATATGCATACCTCGAACACATCAATGTGTGTGTGGGAAATGCCCCTATTAGCAACTGTGACAGTACAGTACAGGATGCAGATCCTCCTTTTGAAACAGTGATGATGTCAGGACTCTATAACTATATTACCTGTATTATAGTCCTCCAGTAATTCGTACAGCGCGCTCTGCTAATGCGTCTTTCTCCAGTGTCATAACATAGTTAGGTAGGGGTTTGAATCTTGCAAAGGGAATGTATGTGTGTTAGTATGAGTGGGGTTTATGTGTGTGCATTATGCTGGGAGGGATAAGTGCCTTTTGCCAACTGGGAGAATACACTACAGGGTGCACATCCCTCCTCCTACACACAGATGATGTCAGCACCCTCTAAGTACAGCATTAGAAAGAATTGCTCCACCTACAGCAAATAGCACACTCTGCTAATGTGGCTGCTTCTACTGTCATAACACAGTTAGGTATGGGTTTGAATCTTGCAAATGGAAAGTATGTGTTTTACTGTGGGTGGGGTTAGTGTGTGTGCACAATGATGGGGGTGGGATGTGGCTTTTGCCACATGGGGCTATGCACTGCAGGGTGCACATTACCCTTAACAAGCAGTGATGTTGACAGCACCCTATACAAACAAAACTACAAAAGAGAAGGTGGTGGTACCAATAACACATGTAAGGTAACACTTCAAGTAATGTCCACAAAATGAAGTAGGATAATCAAACAATTCTTTTATTCTATACAAACAACATGACAACAGACAACTGCCAGTACTCAGTATAGTGTTACATGCTACTGTAACACGCACATGTACCAGAATATACCTAGATAGTGTTTTGAAGCCTGAATGTGGCAAGTGTGTGGATGTGGGATGTGTCTGTGTGTGCATTTCCATATGGGAAACATGTTTGATGTGGCAATCAGGGTACCACAGTACCTGATGCACATTACACCTTTGAACTGATGAGGTTGCCTGCACCCTGTGAGTACAGGTAGAGAAGAGGAAGTCGGTAGTAAACAACATAGTGCACTTCTCAAATGTGTACCTGTCATGTATCGACAGCTACTCATGTAGGGTAATAAATAATGGGAATGGCAGGTGAGCGTGTGCATGTGTGTGGGTAGCAGGGTGTGTATAAATACATGTGTGACAGAACAGATACATATAGCTGAATCTACATAACAGCACATGATGCGCATTCCCATAGTCAATGTTAGCATGTGATGGTGTGCAGCTGGTGCACTTTGGTAAGTAGTATGGGTGCAGATAACAACTGAGGACATTCATACAGTTACTGCAGCAGGACTGCTGGGATATACACACAATCATAGTGGAACAGTGAACAGTTACCAACATGTTACTAGTTATACACATCTATATAGTCACCCTGTGCATCAGCAACGTGTTTACCTTTTCCTGCACCGATGTTGTAGTATGCAGGAGGTGGCACAGTGTCATCATATGCACAGGGTGTGGGTTAGGTATGCCCAAGCCAGCCACTGGTAACACCAATTGACATGTGTGTGTATGTGTGTTTGTGAGGGGCAGCAGTACAGGGTGGACCAGTGTTGGTGCAGTGTGTGTGTGTATGTGTTTGCCCTAGGTTTTAGGTTTCTGCATGTGTGTAAGCATGCACACAGTCCCACATAATGGCTGCCATGTACAGGGTTTTGTGGACAGCCACAGACTGCACCTGTCAGGTCATCCAGATCAGTGTCTGTGGGCACGGACACGATACCTGTGCCTGGCAGGGGTGCTATGGGCCATATCTGGTACTAACCCAGACTGGGTACTGTCATCAGAAGCAGGGGTGTGTTGACTGGACACAGTTCCCTGTTGGGACTGTCCAGAGCCACGTGCACGTGGTCTCCTGGGGCGTCTTGATGACAGCACAGACCCAGCATTGCTGGGGCTGGTGCTGGCACTTGAGGTGCGTGAGTGGGCCTGTTGTCGTCCGTGGCCACTGCCAGTTGGTGCTGTTGCTAGCATACGGCCATGTCAACGTCGCAAACGCACACCATCGCCCTGGCCCATGGACATCTGGTTGTGGAGCAGCTGTTCTATGCCCCCACAACGTCTGTCAACGACATCTGTGAAGTTATGGATAGCATTCGCAACGTCACGCATGCCGTCTGTCATGGCTGTGTGACATGCTCTCAGCTCCCTCAGACCCTGTCTGGTGTACCTTTCCATACATGCCTGTGCCTGCATGACAGTTCGAAACATAGTGGAGGTTGACATACCTCCTTGGGCACGTCGGCCAGAGGCAGTACAGCCACGGATGCCCCCACGAGAACCCATGGGCGACTGTCTGCGTGGTACCATTGGAGGACCCTGCTCATGGCTGCCTTGTGGGGATGCATGTACCACAGGTACCACATTTCCCTGATCTATGCCCACTGCAGACTGTCCGTCACCTAGGGACAATGGTGACAAAGGATGTAACGGCAGGATGACTGTGCGCATTGACGGGGTTGACAGCTGTGTACTGTCAATTGGCTGACCAATGGTGGACCCAGACACACCTTCCTGCACCATTACAGACATTTCATCATCATCAGTACCTGGGGCACAAGATTCAGGTTCCCTGCTGCAGGTCACCAGAGCAGCACCAGAACCTATGGGAGGAAAACAGGGAACACAGATTACAGTCTCAACACATATTTGACAGAGATGCACTTCAATACTAATGCACACATTCAGAAATGGACACATGCACTCATGGACACTAACACACATGCACACATGGGCACAGGCACACTCGCACACATGCACACCCCACAGTAAACACACACATCAGTACCGTGTTACACTACTCGTAATTTCTTACAACTGGGTATGTCTACTACAGAGTTACACTACTCTTACTAGTATTATAAATTGTTTTTCAGGAAATGTTAAACACACTCACCAGCATGTATGGCCTGCCTCGTTGCTAGATGGGAGGGACCTGGAAGTGTGAAGAGAGTAATGTCAGTGGGCACAACTGTGCCATTTGTTTTGCACATGATACAGTACAGTAGTACACTAGTTCCCTTATACACATCAGCTGCTCATAATGTCTGTATCACACATGCACGATTACATATCATGATGACAGATACATACCACATGCACACCTTATGAGTGCATGAAGTAACAGTGTACAGAACAGTCATATGTACATACCAGGAGTTAACTCTAATCTCACCCTTACCTCTCTTCAAACAACAACTCAAACTGTACTTCCAAAACCACTGGCTTTGTTCTTGTTGGACTCCAGGCTAACGTCCCTCTCCCCACCCTCTCTTTACCTTTAACCCCTCATTGTGCATAAAAACTAGCTTCCACCCTGTTTCTTTCACCTTGATGTCCTTCTATGCTCTGACCTACTTCTCCCATCCCTCCCACCTCCTCTTGACTGTCTTCCTTCTTTTCCTCACTTCCCTTCTTGACTCCTGCCTCTTCCCTATTATTTTATCTTTCATACTCCTTCTACTTCTCTACCCTTCTGAGCTTTAACTATTATCTATATGGCTTTTGCCTTATTGCATAACCTTTATGTTTTAGGTAAGATTGCTTTGAAACCGACAGAACATTGTGTATGACTTTAAACTGTTTGAGTTCCTTAAATGTATGTCGATTTAATTAACAGGCTGGTGTATATTTCTATTATGTTGGCTGTCTGTATTAACAACTTGTCTGTCTGCCTTTATTATGTTATGTGTGGAGCTTTTCTCCCCAGGCCTCTACTGAAAATGGACATATATCCAGCTAGACTATTTTGGTCAACAAATGTAAAAGTAATAACAATAAATAAATATGGCATCTTACCTGCACGCTCGGTGTCTTGCTGCTGTGTGGATCCAACCTCCATCATGATGCATGACTGTTGCTGTTGTTGTTCTGGGGCTGGATCCACAACACTTAGCAGTAGCCCCTCCTGTCTGGTGAGGGGGGGATGTGTGGCCACCCCCCCCCACCTGTGGCAACCTGTTGCCTGCGGATATCTGCAGCACGCTGGCGGACATTTCTAATCAAATCACTGCAGTGATGTCTCACCTGCTCATATGTCCTATCATGCATGCCAACATCATTTATCCTGCTAACTAGGTTTTGCCACAGTGCAGACCTCTCCTGCTGATTCTGGGTGGTGTGTGAGAACAGGATGGCATAGTCACGCACCAGGCTCTGGTGAATCACTTCATCCTCTGCAGCAGAATATGCGGGGTTCCTTTTTGGAGCCATGTTAACCTGGAAAGGTACACAAACAGGTTATCAGCATAGTATCTCAGCAATACATGGTACACATTCTATACAGGGAGTATTAAATTGTACTTATTACTGCTTGGTTGTAACTTGATTACAGTGTAGCCATCATTCTAAGTCATTTGGACTAACCACTTGTTTTACATTAGGGAGGTTTGTGGCAAGCACTGTGGTGGCAGGACACATATCTTTCATCCGTTGAAGTTGGGAACTGCTGATTGAGGGCCCAGTGTACAAGTGTATTAGTCCTGGTATAGGCAGTTGGCCTTCAGGCCAGTTATTTAACATTAACAAGGTTTGTGGTTTGCACTCGTGTGTGACAATAGGCTGTACTCTGCCATTCATAGCTGGGGACATCTGGTTTCAGGTTTATAGTGCCTGCATATTTGAGCTGTATCTTACTGACATTGCTACACCTTGTTTGCTGTAGCAAACACTACATCCAGGCCTCCTGGATCTACCTTTGTTTATATGCTTGTTATTTGTTATCTTGTTATTTCACTGGTATGCTACTTCCACATAATACACAGCTTCTCAACACTTCTTTGACTCACTACTGATATCTGCATTGCTTACTGTACGTATTTCCATGTTACACATGACAGCAAGTGACTGCTTGTCATTGTTGCATTTACTTAATTGTGACACATTGCACTTAGGTTACCTGGCACTTGCTCACTGACGCTTTTATATCAGTCAGCAGTAGTAGGTAATATCAGTACACCCTCACTCCCCACTGGACCTTGTTTTCAATTATTACGGAATTCACAATAGTATTCTAGCATGTCCAAAGGTCAGTTGTCAGTCTCCTCCCCAGTCCAGCTGGTGAGTGTGGTACTCCAGAGACAATGTTAGAACAGCTGCATGTACACAGACAACCCCTCCTCCTAACAACAAATTCAAACTCATGTGAGTGATGCAACCATATACCAAACTGGAGGCTAGGCTCTGTCTACTCAATACCGCCATAACCAGTCAGGTGGCGAAGGAAACCACACTCACTACACTTCCAGTCTCACATAGACCTACCACGACAGCAGAACTAACACATGATCACACATGAACATACTTGTAGGCTCGGACTACAGGTCTGCCTACGCAGCAGAGACCTCCTAAGCAGACACTCAGGCAACCACTACCACAGAAACAAACACGTGCAACACATATCACACAAAGCCAATGTGCTGAACACTCACAGCCATTAACAGTAAACAACACACCTCATACACCTGTACTAGGTGCCTCTATCATCAGGCACACTGACATCATGTTCACCAGGCTTAACGAGGTGAGGGTCATGGTGTGCAGCCTGTCGGGCACTATGACCTGCCACATAACACAAACACTCAGGTAACCCCAAGGCAAGTACAGGTATGACTCAGTCAATGTCCATGCTGGTGTGAATGACCTGACACATACCTCCCTGGACTATATGACATGAGACAGTACGGAGCTCTCTGAGCACGTAGCCCAAGACAGTTTGACCCTGACCTTGAGTAGCATCCTACCCTCACCAAGAACGATGCCACAATATCAAGGCACGATGATCCCTTCCAACAATTTACTGACATACTACAGGTGTGCCAATGCCTGCCATCTTGGGGTGGTATGCTTTGCTAGGGACAGCTTGCACCTGTCACCCCTGTCCTATTGGAATTTGGCGGAGCCTCTTGCTACACCCATAGTGCCTGTATTAGGCAAGGCTCATAAGGCAAACCCACATCCATTTGTATCACAAAGGATGAGGAAGTAAGAGTGATGCTACTCAACACCGGAAGTCTAGACCTCAGGATGCACGCACTCAGAACCCTACTTAGCATTATGGACATCGATATCTGTGCAGTAACATAAACCTGTTTCAGGTTTCACAGGAGCACACCAGCACTACCAAGTTATAGCTGTTACCATTCTTGTCGGCCCCAACACTTGAACAAGGGAGGGGGAGTATCAATATTCAACGCAGATTCCCACACCTCCACATTGGTGGCAAAGTACAACATAGGTGTTAGGCCATTGAGTACAGAAGACGTAGTTGGGGACCTGGGGAAGAAACATGATAGCAGTCTGTCATTTGTCAACCACATGGCCAACGTGGATTGAAAGACATGTTATATAGCCCAGCTAATCATGAGGGATTCACATGTATGGCAGGGGAGGTTATTGTGCCTCTTTACTCATCCATCATCAGGCCTATAATTGTGTACAATGCACCTTTTGGGATGTACCTAACCAGACACCTACAGCAACTGGTACAGGACAACAGTACCTCATCAAGAGGATGCAATGGCTCAAACAGATGTCATATGCTGCCCAGGTAAAGGAAATCCAGCTGGACTCAGTGGCATACTGCCTGTTCAGAGGCAATCTGTGCATGCCATATACAGCCATGCCCTACCCAGCAGTAATGAACATGCTGCACCTCAGGTAATCAGAGTCCCATACAGCCACATGCTCAGGAGACCTGAACCTCAGCACTGACATACATGGACATGCTGGAGGGGCATATTCCTAACCAAGAGGCTCCCTTCACTCTGTAATGAGCTCACACTACAGGTTAGGCAGAGTCCCTCATTGACTCTCTTCCATAGGAATCTGGATGAGTGGATGGAGATCATAGTTGTACCCCAGGTATCACTTCTATGTCACTGTTAGACAGAGGCACAGTATACTAACGTCGGACAAGGGCATAGCAGCATAACTTGTAATTGGGTGGCGAAAGACAAACACATTCTACTAGGCTTATCAATGCCCTAGGGAAAATAGCCTAGTATGAACCTATGAACATGTGTGTACTGCTATAGTACTTCTGCCATATGTTGCATGTGTGTGTGTTGTGGGGGATGCACAGGTAATGGCCAGATATTTCTGAACAGGCAACACATCTGACACACTCTGGGTGTTCATTCCTACATACTGGATGTGTGTTGCCATCCAACCCTGTGATGTGGACACACATTACTCAGCCTGGATATACATATCCCAACAACACCACAAGCACAGTACACTACCTTGCTATGTATGCATGTAATTACACAGTTATTCACTAGTTATGACTGTGATGCTATCCATGCAGCCCATTGGGCCAGTGGAAGCCACAACACGCACTGCCGGCCCCTTTGCATATGCTTATCACAGACATCCCACATACTGCATGTACTGTGCACACACATATCTAACCCAGAACATCTGCACACCAGTTATTAATCCTGTCCAGTGGACTACAGATACAGGCACATTGTATAACAATAGCAGGAGGCTACTGCAGCACAGGGCAGATTCACATGAGGGCAAGGCATCTGTGGTCAGCAGTGTTAAGATGCTTCACATTCACCAAATGCACAGATATTGGCAACATTGTTGCAGACAGTTTAGGTGCAGGTACCCCCTCCCATTCTCCTACACATGTGGTATTAGTTATCCCAGATGACTGTAACCTCCCTATCCTCTCACATGTCCAGGTGAGGGCCACCCTCAACATTGCAGAACACATAGCATCACTGTTACGAAATGGTATCCCTGGATGTGTGCTACGTTCACCCCTGGAGGACATAGCACCACATGACAGACTGATATTAATCCCTGGCCATACTACAGGATATGTACCTGAACAGTGCCATACATACACAGTGGTCCCACACCAATGAGGAGTAACCTCTACTGACCCTGGTAACTACTGCATCATATGCACAACTGGCCTTGTGTTCTAAGCTATGGAAGTTTTAAGTATGGGCAACATGTACAGCAATATTACATATGTATATATTTCAGGACTATGTACACACAACCTATCTCATGGACATACATATAGATAGTGAACTATGATACATTTGGAGGTGTCACAGTAAACACAGTATTAACCTGCTACTTTGCATTACCTGTGTTTGTGGCAGCTGTTGCTGTGTCAGTGGTGCTGCTTGCTGCTTGCTGTTTTCTGCTGCTGCTGCTGCTGGTTTTGCTGCTGGCAGTCTGTATATTTTCTTATTTCTGTCTCTCTCTCTCTCTCTCTCTTTCTCATTAGGTTTGTGCAATGACTGTATTGCATGTGTGGAGTGTGGGTGCTGAATGCTTTTGTAGGTATCTACATAGGCCCATGTGATGGCCTCTGCACCAATTGTAAGGCAGCATTGGCTAATTGCATACAGCCAGTTGTGTACTGATTGCATGTCTCACTGTGATTTCAGGACAGTGCTATAAAAAGGTATGTGAGATAGGCGTTGCCCTTTCAGATTGTAAGGGCGTGGACCATGCTGGTATGCTGTTGGAAAATGTTCTGTGAGTGTGAAGGTTAGTACATCTCTCATGCTTCATGCTGTGTTGTGAATTCAGGTTGCTGCATTTCTCCCACCTGTTCCCTGTAGTGAGTGTGTATGCATACTGACACCCACAACTATATTTATTATGTATTGCTATATATACATATGTGTACATATACATACTGTCATATATGTACATTAGCTGACAATATTGGGTACAAGCTAACAATTTTCAGGGCTGTTTCTGTTAACACACACTAGTATGGGAATCCAGTAATTGGGACAGTGAAGGTCTGTCTGACATGCTTAGGGTAGTACACATACTATATTGCCTTTATCTTCATTCCTACTATTACATGTCCCACTTATTTAGCACTATATTCCTGTATGAGAGTCATGTCTTGCTGGTAGGTCATACAGACTAGTGTTACAATGGTCTTGTGGTAGGGCCTACTAGTATGCTTGTATTTTGTTTTCAAATTGAGCACAGGGTCTATCAATCAAAGTGCTGGAGGCACCTTCCAGCAGTTAAGGGGTTAGTAGGTCTCACAGGAGTCAGGCTGTGTTGCAGATTCTGGCTGCTGCATTTATCTTCACTGTTTCCTGTAGTGAGTGTGTATGGATACTGACACCTACAACTATATTTCATATGTATTAATGTATATTTATATGTATGTATGTGTACATATACATACCTTCATATATGTACATTACCTTACATTATTATGTACAAGCTGACAATTAGCAGGGCTGTTTCTGTTAACACTGAACTAGTGTGGGAATCCAGTAATTTGGCCATTAAAACTCTACCTGAAATGCTTTGGGTAGTACACCTCCTATATTGCCTTTATATTGATTCCTACTATTACATGTTATATTTATTTTAGCACGATGTTCTCATGTAGCAGTCATGGCTTAGTGGTAGGTCATACAGATTAATGTTACCAAGGTCCTGGGTTTGAGACTGGCAGTGGGAATTTATTTTTCTTTCCAAACCTTCAAAATGAGTACAGGACCTGTCAATCAAAGTGCTGAAGCCACCTTTAAGCAGTTAAAAGGGTTAGTGGGTCTCAGAGGGGTCAGACTGTGTTGCAGATTCTGGCTGCTGCATTTATCTTCACTGTCTCCTGTAGTGAGTGTGTATGGATACTGACACCTACGACTATATTTCATAGGTATTACTATATATTTATATATATGTATGTGTACATATACATACCTTCTTATGTGTACATTACCTTACATTATTATGTACAAGCGAACAATTAGTAGGGCTGTTTCTGTTAACACTGAACTAGTGTGGGAATCCAGTAATTCGGCCATTAAAACTCTACCTGAAATGCATTGGGTAGTACACCTCCTATATTGCCTTTATATTGATTCCTACTATTACATGTTATATTTATTTTAGCACTATGTTCTTGTATGGCAGTCATGGCTTAGTGGTAGGTCATACAGGCTAATGTTACCAAGGTCCTGGGTTCGAGGCTAGCAGTGGGAATTTATTTTTCTTTCAAAATGAGTACAGGACCTGTCAATCAAAGTGCCATAAAGGCACTTTTAAGCACTTAAAACCAGGTCTGTACTCGTTTGCGCGGAGCTCACACATGCGCACTGGCGGTGAGCTCCGCTAACACACGCGCACACCCGCGCTATTTTCTTTGAAAGAAAAGAAAAAGGGGTGACAGGAAAGTGGTGAAAAAGGGGTCACAAAGAGGGTAAAACAGTAGGGAAACAAGCGTGGGATTTGCAGGAGGGATGTAGGTAAGGCCCATAGCTGCCCATGTCTTTAGCAGCAACAGCTGTGTATTTCCATGTATTTTGGTGAGTCATTTGAAACCTTCCACCCCTGAGAGAGGTGTCAGGACAACATTAATGTTTGTTGTAGAGCCAATTGTAATTAACAGTTTCAATGTCAAGCGGACATGTGTGCGACATGGACAGCTATGTATGGGGCGTAATTTTTTTGTGGGTACAGAGTGCCCTTTTTTTTTTTTTTCAGGTGAGAGTGGTATGTCAGGTGAAGGAAGTCGGTATAGCTGGAGAGGTAGGTTGGGTAGGTTAACAGACAAGACAGACAAGACGCATACAGGGGCGGTGTATGACACACATGGGGGGGTTACACAATTGACGGGGACGGAGGTTGGGATATCCAAGACGCATGAGCCCACAGATGGCAACAGTGGAACTGATATCCCCACCCATAGGCAGTTGCCACTGTTTCTTCACAGCCCAGGACGAGGCTGTGCTGGGGGCTGTGTAGGTGGGGCAACAGGCAGGGCCGTTAGCTGTGCCACACGAGCCTCGAGCTGGCGTAGGGGCCCAAGAACAGAGTCTTGGATCTCCCTTCGCACCACAGACCGGACACCTTGGAGGGTGAGTGGACGAACTCCTCCGGCCATGCTTGCAGAGGGGGGACGGGCCCCATCCCCTGCAGTGCTTCCACCCGAAGGTGGCACAGGGCCACCGGAGGAGGGTCCGGCCTGGGCACTAGTGCCAGGTGCAGTCGCCAGCAGAGGTGGGAGAGGTGGGTCCGCTGGGACCTGCCTTCCCAAGCGTTCTAGGTTTGTGAGTAGTTATGTTAGTTTGGGTTAGTGGCATATTATTCCATTCAGATTAGTAGTAACAGCATGCATTGGTATTCCCATTAAACAAACACCCAGATATTAACACCATTGAACAAGGGGCATATCAATATCACATGCATTATTTGAACGGAAATACACAATCAAACAACATGCAGGGTTGATTAATGGCAACAGGCCATCAGATTTGCAGGTATGAACAGGGCACATGCACGAACAGACATGCATATATTTTTGAAACGGACAAATGTCCATGGTTAATGAAATGTTCACATGCCAATATTTAGTGGGTGTTTTTATATGGAATTATAGGGTTGGGTGGAGATAGAAAGTAATGACACATTCATAAGTTACACATTGATATACATTTGTAATAGGTACACAATTAAGTTGAGGCTGATGTTTCAAAATTATTTTTATTTGACTGTCATGCTACACCTGTTACAAATACATCACTATCCTACTTATTTTGAATTTGATCAGATACATCATCCTGCTACACTTTGATGACAGGACAGGGGACAACTATGGCTGTTTAGTCTGTCAGATAATCATTCATTCTATCTGCAAATTGTTTACTGTTATCACCATATACAGATTTTGGCCTAGACATTCCAGATTCAGACACACTGAAATCAGTTTGGGATGTTAATTTGTACTTCCCACATGCATTTAGTTCTGTAGAAACACACTGAGGCTTATATATTCAGGGGTTATTACTACTGTATTTATTCATACATGACCCTTTCTGTCAGTCTCACACATCCTGTAACTTCACAGTTCAGGTTGGTACTTCTAGGCTTTGTTCACATATTAGACCTGTGGTGATTCAAACACTTTCCAACAGCCTCACTTCTGTCATGATTCAGCATTTCAACAGGGGATAAATCTCACATGTGACTACTTCAGATTCTGAAGCTGTACTCTGGAGACTACTGCAGGTTATACTATATTTAATTAATGGTGGGACATCTGTATTACAGCACTATTTATTTCTATAAATTATATTTCCAGTTACACTTGCATACTGATGAACTTGTTGCAGCCATACCTGCAGACTTTCAATTCTTGCTTGCACATTAGATTACTTTTAATCAATACACTGCAGTGTTCTGATACATGCTACACTATAATATTTATTTACAAGTACTAGGTGGGGTTACTAACCTGCATGGTGGCGCAGCCGCGCCAGCCTATGGTCATGCGTCTCGAGGTTCGCAGAGTGGACACCTGCAGCTGTAATACAAAGGAAGTAATATTGGACTACACATCTCCATGGTATCAGCTAGTTGAAATCCTTACATACATGAGTAAAATGTAACTTACTCAGTAGTAGGGCGTTGGGCATATCCCGGGCCTCCTGGATCCATTGGGTCAACTGGTCTTGCTTACGCCACTTCAGGTCCGCATGGTGGTGATGGACCTGCTCACCAATGCGTGGAATGCCAGTAGCACTGGTCAGATCATGAGCCAACCAGTCCCATGCCTCCGCCCTATATGCTCCCCATGAGACCTGGCCCTGCATGAGTTGGGCCTCATGATGGTGGACTAGGAGCCAGACCATGTATCTGGACTCCTCAACGCCCCAACGCTGTGCTCGAAAGCAACGTCCCTCACCTACTCCACTCATGCTGACTGCAGGTCTGTTCTACAATCGGTTATGCTGTGTATTCCCGCCTATGGGGCTTATATATACCGCTTTTCCTGCACATTTCTGTGATTGGCCATTTTGGAATTGTATCTACTTCACTGAAAATGCTTTATCATGCTCCATCATGGATTTTATCCCATATATATGCTATTTCTGCATTTCTAGGTATTGCTGTCATGGCTTAGTGGTTTAGTACCTTGACTCTAGTGCATGGTATCCTGGGTTCGAATCTGACCACTGATTTTTAATTTTCCCGACAGAAATGAGTTGAGGACCTGTCAATCAAACATGCCATAAGCACTTTTAAGCACTTAAAAGCAGGTCTGCGCTCGTTTGTGCGGAGCTAACACATGCGCACTGCCAGTTAGCTTGTGGGAGCAGCGCGCAAACGGTGTGCGCTGGGATAAACCTTAATTGGCTAGTGACACACATGTTAAGCTAAGCACAGCTAGTTGCAAACAGTTTCAGCCTGTTAAACCGGTGCTTAGCAACGGGCATACAGTTTGCAGCTTTTTAAACACTACGCAGCTACGGGCACTCTGTCTCACAGCAGCTTAGCTATCAGTACATTTCTAATTATTATTATTATTGTGTTACTTCAATATATATGCTCCATTTCATTCCATTTTACAAAAGGGTATACTTTTACATTTGTACAATACTGTCAGGGGCTTTTTTAGTGCTTATTTACAAAAAAAAAAAAGGTTGTTTTGTGGGTTCGAACCCTGCCTGCCTACTCTTAAGCCGGCAACTCTACCGCTAAGCTATTTCTTCTTGACTTTCTTTGCATATTTAGTTCTCATATCCTTCTCCACTGCCTGCTAACTGCAATTGCGCTAGTAGCACACCCGCGCACACGAGCGCACACAGTAGCACACATTTACGGGGTTTAAAAAAATAAAACAGTTTTTATTTTCATTTTATAGCCTCTGTTCACTTTGTACACTGATGGTCTGTGGGGGAATGTGTTGTGTAGTGTGTTTATTTACATTTCCATGGCCTCTCTCGTGGCTGTTTACTTTCAGCCATTCTACACTTCCGGGGGCGTGTCCGCATGCAGGGCTTAGCCTATGGACACACCCCCTACTCTCTTACACGGACCGTGTAAGAGTTACAGTGTGATTCAGCATGCCTCATGCACCTCATGCATATGCATGACATGCTGACATCACACCGTTTAACTGCAGCCTCCGTGTAAGAGTTATAACTCTTACACGGAGGCTTCGTGAATCTGGCCCATTATTTAAGCAGTACAGTATAATGTCATTGTATCATGCCTCCATGCTGCCCTTCCACAGTTTTCCTGAATCCTGGGCCATTTCTGATGTCCTGCACATGCGTAAGGGACCTGTTCACACAATTACACAGGACATCAGTGCTGTGCAAAGTCAAAGTCAAAGTAAACTTTATTGTCATACAGATCAACACAAAGAAAAACGTGCGTGTCACTGCATGAAATTTCAATGCTCGTACCATAAGAATTATAGTTTACAGAATGAAGATTAATAATAATTTAAAAATACTGAAATAGAAATCAAAAATAAGATACTAAAATAAACACAATAAAGTATAAAGTGTAAAGTGAGCTATGCAGATAACAATGACATATTGCACATAAATAATGTTTGTTTACCCATTTAGCAGGTTAGGCTATGGGTTTGTTGTTCAGCGGTAACAGATAGGGGGATCTCGATTGCATTTTTTAACATATCTCAGTATGTTATAGGATTTGATGAACTCGTATAACATAGTGAGATCTATTAAAAAGGGAACAGAGATCTCTGCTGGACGGAAGATCTCCATTGCATTTGTTTATCATATCTTGCTATATTATATGAGGTCTTCAACTCGTAAGACATAGCGGGGTATGTTAAGAAAGCAATGGAGATCTTCATTTCCCCATTGCTATCCCTGCAGAGTAAGAATAAAAAACAGGAGATATACAAATGGAAATATTTGGGGCAACCAGACCTTTTTCCATTTGCATACTCTCAGATTTACAAAGGGCACTCTGCTTGGGCTGGCTAATTAGCTTAATCATTTTTGTATGTTAATGGCCTGTCATTGTATAATATAAAATAAATATTTACATACATATTTATAATTTTATGTTTACCTTCCATGACATCTCCCTATGTGCTTTCATTACATTATATTCTTGTGTGACTATACTGTAAGGGGGCGCATGTGTTTATATGGGGGTTGCACATCTTTTCTACACTGACATCTCACTTTCAGAACTGCTACACTACAGGGGGGCGTGGCCAAGGATGAACACAGGATAGCAGCAGATTTCTTCAGCTCCACCAATTTCATTACATTGACAGGAATTAATTACTTAAAAAATTAATTCTTGAAGTAATTTTCTTTCTAAATATGTTTGTTTTATATAGTTCTTGAACTATATCTAAAAAAGAAAGGAAATCTTAATAATATTCCTGTCAGAAATTACTTTGGAAATTTTCCTGTCAGTTTATCAGTCTGAAATGAGTTCCAGTAAGACAAATTCTCAAGACTCCAGCATCAAGAAAGAACTTCAGTCTCTGATAATTATAGTCCAGCAACTTACTGCTAAGATGGATAAAATGGATACTAAAATAGACACTTTCATAGAAAAACTACAAAACAAATAGACTTGTTACATATGGACCTGCAACAACAGAAGATCCAGATGACAGGCATAGAAGAAGCTGTGAATGACATGGAAAATAAAATACAAGAAGAGGGAATCAACATTGAGTTTCTGCTGAAACAAAATACACATTTACAAACAAAGCTGGATGACCTGGAAAATAGATCTAGGCGCAATAACATTAGGATTTTTGGACTGCCAGAAAATATTGAAGGTAACAATATTACTTCTTTTTTAACAACATGGCTCCCTAAAACTTTAGATTTACCAGAAGCATTCTCTTTTGGTATCGAAAGAGCACATAGATCTATAGCTAATACTAACTCTAACAAAAACTATCCTAGATCAGTTATAGTTAGATTTCTATCATCTTTGATAAACAGATGGTTCTTAAATCTGCTTGGGCTAAAGCTCCTGTTAAGTTTAATGAGACAACTGTGCGTTTTGACAATGACTATTCTTCCATGGTAATTGCTAAAAGAAAAGTTTTTCTGCCACTAATAAGGGAGCTTAAAAAAGCACAGTTTAAAACATACCTTCTGTTTCCTGCCAAGCTTAAAATCTTCCTTCCTGATGGTCCTAAGGTCTTCGATGATTTAGACTCTGCTTTACTGTTTGTCAAAGAAAAAGGATTTTGGATAAAATAGAAGAAATTGAATGGGCTAGTTCTTCATTAAAGAGATTGGCAACTGAAGCTTCCTGGAAGACTTCAGAGAAGAAGAAGAGACTAAAAAACAAATGATTTGTTATATGTTTTTTTCTCTCTCATCATTTTAGTTCATTATTAATCTTTTGAATATAGTTCCTGCATTTCCAGAAAGCCACAAATATTTTGGAAAAGATTTAATCAAAGTTATTCTCTATGTGCAAAGAAATGTTTTGTTTCATAACCAGTCAAAATGCCTGAGGATTTAATGGCAGGCTGTGACTCGATTTGTTTCTCTTTCTGAAAAAAGTAAGGTTAGTAATTTGATACATTTTTTTATCTTTACCTTTTTTTCCTTCTTCTTTTATTATTTTCTTTGTTTAAACAATGACATTCTATTTAGATTATGTAGTGGGTAAAGGGTGGGGGAGGGCAGGGAGAGAACAGTAATGAAAATATCATTAATAGAATAATAACATATTTATTTCTTGTAAAAGTTTATAAGTTCTTCAAATGCTATTTCTAATTATACTTTCTTGATTATACTGCTTATGCTTGTTTGTAAATAATCTGTCATGTTTTAACTAATAATAATCAGAACTAAATAAGAGTAAATAATATGTTTTATTTTTAACTCTATTAATATAAACAGTAAGTAACATTCCATTGTATATACTTCTTACAGCTTTCTCTTACATTTTTTTATTTCTGCCTCACTCCCTTTTATTTTCTACTCTCTCTTTCTTTTCTTTATTAATATATAGAAATGCTTTTGACTGTGTGGGCACAGTGAATAATAGGATTTGTATGAAAACTGAGTTGGGAGAAGAATGCTGAGTTTTATTGCTTGTTGGTAATTTTGAGTTTAATTTCACTTGCATAGAGGCTGTGATGATCTGTGGAATACATTGTGGAGGTTCTGTCATGTTTAGATGCATTTACACTGCTAAATGAATGTTTGTCACTAGTTTTTAATAAGTTTCCCGCCAAAATGTTAAGAGAGACAATCTGGGATGTGGGCTGTCTCATGCACAGTGTCTTTGAGTTACCTCAGAATCTTCAAATCACAGAATTCTCACAGAGAAACTGAAAGCAGTTAGTATAAACATTGACAAGGTTATCACACTGACACACCACAGATTCAGGAAAAATACTCTGTTCATAAAATATGTCAGTTATAATGAGTTTAAATGATGTAGTTTCTTGTAGTAAGTAAATGTCTTATTTTAGAAGGCATAAAAAATGAAACATTTATTTAAATGTTTTGGAAAATCTACTTAGCAGCAGCATAATAATCTGTGTTAAAAATTTGTGTCCCAAACATATACTTTACTATAACTCATTTAATTCATCTGATTGACAAACATAAATAATCTTATAACTCTATTCTGGAAGAAATGTCATGTGATATATTTTAAAGCAGTAGGTTAGCATGATTGTAAAATCTGGTTACTAATATGTGTTTGCTGTGCATTATTTTGTATAAAGCAGACAGATTTATTCTAGGAACAGCAAGTAGGATACTGCTCTACAAAGACACAACTCAGTGAGATCAGATATATATATATATATATATATATATATATATATATATATATATATATATGTGTGTGTGTGTGTGTGTGTGTGTGTGTGTGTGTGTGTGTGTGTATGTATGTATATATGTGTGTGTGTGTGTGTGTGTGTGTGTGATGGCTTTTTTTTTTTTAGGTAATAACGCAGGTGTTTCTGAGAATCTGCATAACTATGCAATATGATTTATAATAATTTTTATGAATACAATATTTAACTCTATTGACAATAATGAGTTTAAGTAAATGCTCATATACAAACAATTCAAGATTTTTTTGGAAGCTGTTGATAGAATTCACATGACAGAAAATAGATGCATCTTAATGCATGTAATGTCTGAATCATATTAGCCAAAGTTTTGATTTAAATGAATGTTAGAACATAATTTTCTCTCCTCTTGATTTCTAACATTAAGATTATTTGAATGCTATTAGAATACAAGTGTTATATATTACATAGATCTATATAATAGTATGAACAGTTTTTAAAAAAAAAAAAAAAAAAAGTTTATTTTAGTTTATATGATGCTGTTTTACCAAATGTGTAGTTTTGTCTTGATAGATAATTGAATTGAAAACTGTTAACCTCAGTTAAATATAACTAGTATTAAAATGATAAGGTGGTAGCTGAGGTACTGCTGCTTAGGGTAGGGGGTTAACTTGAGTAGCAAATATTACTCTAAGTTGGAGTTTTCAACTCCAGGCGGGATGCAAGGTTTAATCCTTACATTATTTTCACTTGTTCATTGTTATATGTATATAGTTTTGACATCCACAATATATTTTGTACACTCATTGTCACTACAAACAAAATTGAATCCTATACAAAATCCCATAAGAGATTTAATAAATACAGCTATATTTAAAGGTACACCTAAAAGAGGAGATGTAACATTATTTATCTTGTTATTTGTTATTTCGATCATAAGATTCTTGAGTTTTAAAAATGCCAAATGACATCTTTAAAAGGAATTTCTTTAAACATTAATGGATTGAATAATCCATGTAAAAGGGCAAGCCTAATAAGATACATTAATCTACACAAGGCCAATCTAGTCTTCCTGCAAGAAACCCATCTCTTGAAAAAAGATATTGATAAACTAGTCACTAATAAGTATACAGTATTGGTTAGTTCAGAGCACACTCAGAAAAAGAGGAGTGGCTATTTTATGGAATAAAAGTATGCCCATTCCTAAAACCATTAAGTCTTATCAGGATGACAAAGGAATGTTTTGTATGGTTACAATACAAATTAATGGGAAGACTTACACTTTAATTAATGTATATTGGATACCTGGAATTGGTATTAATACAGTGAAACATCATATTGATAAGATCATATCATTCTCTATAGGGGATATTATTTTAGCTGGTGATTTTAATTGTATACTACATGAAAGTGATACTACCACTATAAAGAAAAGAAGAATTACATCTAATGCAAAACATTTAAATGATTTTGCTAATTCTTATCATTTGAATGATATTAATAATCAGATAGAGTCAAAATCATTACCATACACCTTTTTTCTAACAGATACAAAACTTATTCAAAAATAGATAGGGTCTTTATTTCTAACCAGATGGTAACAGATTTAATTAATTCCAAAATCATTTCATGTCCTATATCTGATCATAACTCAATTGTTTTGAATTCATGATAAAAATACTCATAATGTTCAGATCAAAAGGATACCAGCATACTTAACTCAGCTAAAAGACTATAAAGAATATATACTTTCAGAAGTACAACATTTTCTAGACATAAATAATACTCCTGAAGTCTCCATTGTCTATGTTTGGGATGCCTTAAAATCATATCTATATGGACAAAGTATCAGATGGTATAATAATAAAAGGAAATCTTGGGATAAGGAATTGTTAGATATTCAAAGTAAACTAGACTCTTATAAACATAATAATAAAGAAAATATTATGGACAAGAAAGTTATTGAAGAAATAAACAAACTAAATGAGAAATACAAAGAAATTTTAACTCATAAAGTTAAAATAACTTTAGAAATACAAGTTTTGTCTTATTCAATAAGCCCCAAATACTTACATAGACTTAAAAATAAAACAAAAGATTGAATAAACAAAACCATATCAAAGAAATCTTTTCTCTAAGGAAAAAGAAGAATGTTTCTAGTATACCAGAAATACTGGATGAATTTAGAAATCACTTTCACAAGATTAACCATAACAACATTAACATGGAACCTAAAGATAAAATAAAGGAGTTTATAACCACAAACATGAATAAAAGCTTAATAAACAACAGATTAAACTATTGGACAAGAGTATTTCATATACAGAAGTTATTACACAAATAAATAAGCTTAAATCAAACAAAGCACCGGGTAATGATGGTATTATACCAGAGATATATAAAATCCTTTCTAAAACTACATATTCATTAATACATAAGGTTTTTATTCTGGCCCAAACTGAGTTAATAACCCCCATCTTGGCAATATACATTTATTTCACCAATTTTAAAACCTAATAAAGATCCAACTAGATGTTCTTCATATCGACCCATCTCATTACTTAATGTTGATTATAAAATGTTTATGAGTATTTTTGCTGATAGATTGAAGACAATTATCCCGGCATTATAGACATAGATCAGACGGGCTTCATTGTAAATAGAAATACTTTTGATAATATAAGAAGAACTTTAACATTAATTGATTTTGCAAATAGGAAAAAGAAAGATTTAACACTTATTAGTCTTGATATAGGTTCAGCATTTGATTCAGTAAGTTGGGACTATCTGTTTACCTTAATGAAATGCACAAATTTCTCTGATGCATTTGTAAATTTAATTGAGCATTTATACAAAGGAACGCTGGCTTATATTAAGGTAGGAACATATGTTTCACAAAAAAACCCATTCTTAAAGGTACAAAGCAAGGATGTCCACTTTCTCCACTATTATTCACTTTAGTAATGGAGCCTTGGGCTAATTTGATTAGAAACAGTACTGACATAGAGGGTTTTGAAATAGAAGAAAATACAACATCAAAAATTCAACTTTTGCAGATGATGTTCTAATTACATCAGCAGGATCTAATTCTTCTATGCAGTCTTTATTTGATAAAATGATGAATTTTAAAAGTATTTCTGGTTTAATATTCAATGAAGAAAAACTAAAATACTACCTATATATACACGAAAAAATACTCTCATTAGTGATTTTACTAAATATGTACCCAACTCAGGTCAGATAACTTATTTAGGTATAATACTATCTAAAGATATTAAATCTATTATATATAATAACTATAATACCTGTTTTCTTAATATACAAAATCTTTTAATACCTGGAATAATATGTTTTTACTATGGAGGAGAGACTTACAATTATTAAAATGATAATATTCCCCAAGATTTTATACTTAATACAATCAATAATACTTTCACCTACAAAAATAACTATCAAGAAACTGAATACACTAATGTTAAATTTCTTATGGGCACCTAATAGACCTAGGATTGCATTAAAGAAACATACTAATAGCTGGTCTCAAGGGGTATTTCTTTTCCAGACTTTAATTTATATATTATCTCTTCTATTATAAAAGTTATTACTTTATTAATAGATCGGTCATATGTCGCAAAATGGAAAGATTATTGCGGGCTAATTAGTATGCACTTCATGAAAATCTCCTTAACACATAAAAATATGATTATAAATAACTCCATGTTGTGGTTGCTAAAGGAATTTTGTACTTCACCTATTACACCTAAACATATGGTCTGTTACCCATTAAATATTATTATTAGTTATCGTAACTTTATATTCATGCACCCTAAGTATAGGGAATGGAATTTTATTGTATTCCCTATAATTTATACTCAGGGTATGCTTATGTCATCTACTTCTGAAGGAGCTCATTTAGCTATAGATAATAATCTAAAGTACTGGTATCAGCTGATATCTGATAATAAAGTTAAAAATCCTAGATTTCTTAAAACAAGAATTTGATCTAAGAGAAACTTGCTGGTTAGAGGTTCAGATCTTTAGACAACATCTCATTGATAGAATAGATCTAATGTCTATAACAGTTAAAGAATCTATTCCAAAACTGATTGATTACTTGATAATAAATTTACAGCATAAAGTTTCTGATAAAGGTAAACTTTCATATATACATAAAATTATCAGACAAGAAACTTTTTACAATGTAGATTCATACTGGAATTATTTCACCTCTATTAATGGGGACCCACCAACTCAACAAGATAAACAATATATATTGGAATCTGCTTATAGAACTACATCTTCCATTGTCTGGAGACTTTATACATGGAAATTTTTACATAGATCTTTTTATACACCTTTGATGATGAATAAAATTAATAAAGATAATCTATGTAAGAGATGTAATGTAGAAATTAATGCTGACTGGGCTCATATGTTTTATGACTGTATGAAGTTGAAAGAATACTGGAAGTCAATTAATGAATTTTTGCAGGCTCTTTTACAGATAATTTCATTATTTCTAAGTCTCTTATATTATTCAACACACCTGTACCTCAATGTGTTAAAAAGATTAAGCTTCCCTTGTTATGGTCTATCCTAGCAGTGGCTAGGAAAATAATAACTAGAAATTGGATTTCAGATACACCTCCTTCGTTCAATGAATTTAGAAATGTTATGAATATAATGTGTCATATGGAAATAAGCACAATTAGAATGAGAACAACTAGAAAAACATCACATTTTATTGTATGGGATAATTTACAAAATTTGTTAAAAAAATTCTAATTTCAATAGCACAGTATTTTAGTTTAATTAATTGATCTGATTGTAGTGGATGTCTTTGTAAATACTTTAGTTGTTTTGTTGAATATTATAATAATACCTATTTTTAATTATTTGTATAAAATTGTTATGATATTTCTCTTATATGTTAAAACAATAAACTTGTTTTGAAAAAAAAAAAAAAGAACTGCTACACTACCCTGGTTGACAAAAAATAATTGCTACATAATTTAAGTTTAGTTTGACCCTAATGTCACGTGATGAAATAAGTTGTCTGTTTACGTACTTGAACCATAAACACCTGCATGTAAAGCTGTAACACTAACCACTATACTATCTGGGCTTGGACCACTATACTAACTGGGCTTGGAGTTTTTGCTTTATTATTTTCATTTAGCTAATGTACACACCCACATAGTTACACTTAAACATCTCTTAGGGCACTGAAAACTAAGGATGTTTGTCTTTTCTTTTTTTCGGTTAGGGGTCGCCACAGCGGAACTTCGGTCCGCTAATGATTGGCAGTTTTTTTTTTTATGGTGTCAAGTTGCCAGCCCAAAGCCCAACCTTCAACGAAGGCCATCAAGCATGCCTTTCAAACACCCACTCGACCGCGGGGAGGACATACAGACTTCACACAGAAGGCACTCCCAACCCAAGCCAAGAATCGAACGGGAGAACCTTTTGCTGTGAAGCAACAATGCTACCACTGCACCACTGAAAACTAAGGATATATTATTTTATTTTATTTGGGTTATAAGGGTGTGTATTTTGGTGTTGTGACAACTACTTGGGACTGTGTTTGTGACATAATGGTAATGATTGGGTTTTCAGGATTCTCTGCGTGTTTCATGCTGATGCATGACATGTTCAGTGTGAGCTACTTTTTTGTGGGGCTGTGGTTGTGCTTTTGTACATTTGGGAGATTTATCCCCTGTTATGTGTGCATTTGCACACATTTCCTGCAGCATATCACTCAACCTGTTAAGGCAAAAAAATCTGGACAAGGCTTGACAATATGGGGGTACAATTAGGGACATTATTTAAATATTGCTCTTATTAACTTTAGAAAGTTGCTAGCATACCAGGAATTGTTTTAATATACTTTTTTTCCTTCAGAAAATGTATATTAATAAAATCCTGTTACTCTAGTGACTTTCTAAGTTTGTAAGTGCAATATTTAATTATTATAATAATATTTATATTATTTATTTACTTTTGTACACCCATTTTGTCAAGCTTTGTCCAGATTTTTTGCATTAAGAAGCTGAGAGGTACGTACTTGTTTTGTACAGTGTCCGCGGACAATGCTTTTACATTCTAAGTGCCGTACAGCACTTCCTGAGTGCAGCGGGCATGTTTACTGTGCGAGAACTACTTTGCACATGCCCCCTGTACTTGCTTATAGATCGTGTCCGAGTAGAGCATTCAGCAGCACGTCCTCATGAATATGCAGGGTGCGCTTCTGCTCTACATAGACACAGAACACCCCGTGCAAGAAGAGCTTCTTTTTGCACGGAGCATTTGTGAATCCTGGGGTGTATCTGTATACCATTGTTTTCTCACTGCACATATAAGGAAGGACATGGTGTCTACACTGATGCCTTATATTTTGCTAAGTAGCTTCACATGATTTTTTGATTAGCATGCAGTTCAACAGTGCATGCTGCACTTAGCATCTCTGAGGCAATGAGTAGGTCAGATGCAATCAATTACTAATGTGCACCATTATAAAAAGGCAAATGTGTAGCTAGGCAAACCAATCTGGATGAGAGTTGTTTCAGAATTCAAACTCAGTGACACATTTGTTTTGGACAGTATATCTCGACAGAGAAGTGTTGTACTCCAAGTATGTATCCATTTTGTTGAAAAAATAACGCGTATGTTGGAATGTACATAGGAATGATGTGAAGTAAATCAGTAAGCATTTGTTAGAACTGTGCTCATGACATGGCCTTGTTTAACAGCCATTTGAGAGGTACAGAGGATGTAGAGTAGGCCGAATGTGTAATGCTGTTGATAACTATGTTCACGTTTCATGGATAGGTTCTTTGAGAACACTTTTGACTTTACACTGTTGTTTGGTTAGCACATTTGTCCCTTAGCCTGTTATATTGTTTTTTTTTTGTCTTTCTGGGGGGGATGAGTCCCTGCTATGGTACAAATCAGAATGGACTGCTGTTTGGGTGTATGAGCATAAGTGAGTATCTGTTATGGCACAAACAAGGATATGTTCATCATGCTACCCTCCTTGTTTTGTAGCCCTGTGTTATTGGTTGACCACTGTTGAATGTTTAAATTGTAATCAAGTGGTGAATACTCTGAGCCTTCATGTACTGCTTATCTGTATGAGTTTATTTGTACTTATGTGCTCCTTATATGTTTTATCATTATTTTGTCTTTCAGCAAACAATATGCTAGCTCGTGAGGCCCCTGTTTTCTGAGGCAGAGAATCACCTCATCATTGAAGCAGTAAGGCAATATCATGTGGTCCTGATGTCCAGAGGGTAGGTCAATATGTCTCAACGTGTGGCCCTGTGGGACAAATTAGTCCAAAATGTCAGTGCAACTGGGCAACAAAATCACAGCTATAAGCAGGTGTGACACAGAGCCATGGACATGATTCATGCTGCAAGGAGGCATGCTGTTCATGTGGCACCTGATTGTCAGGTCACCAGTGGTAGACCTGCAGCAGAACAACCTGTCACTCTGACTGAGGATTTCCTGGAAAATACTGCCACACAGGAGAGCTCCCACCAGACCATCATCCAGTATGTTCTGGACGTGGGTACCACTCCTGCATCTCAGGAGGAGCTTCCATTTAGGCTTTGTTAGATCCCCAGTAGAATATTGTTGCATTCATTCTTTAATAGTGTATATAGTGTTAATGGTGTCAGATTGTTTATTGGAGGGGGTATTTAAGATAGCTGCAGTTTTAAGGTCATTTAGAGGTCGTCAGCCCATTCTTGTTAATATTGCAGTTACTGTGGCTATAGATTATTAAAAGTATTACCCCTTGTTATACTGTACTGTTGCCATTACTTCTCTTTTTACTTTTTTCAGGATCATCAGGACTCCACATATCTAGGCCGCCTGCAGATGGTAAGTAGAATACATTTATATCATTAACAGAACTATACGAACATATCTGCTAACGTATCATCTCAGGCCTGCTGTGTAGACTGCTATATCGCCTGTAGAATTTTCAACTGTACAGATATTTGCATAATGTCCAGATGTGTGAGTCATACCTCTGGCCCATATTTAAGATCATAGTGACTGAGTTGCAAACTATTGACAGGTCATTAAAGATTGGAGACATAACATAATGACAGAGATCTCACATGCAGATTACATACCCATTTTAAATGTCACAGAGAAGCAATACCTGTTATTCTATCACCTTTCTAGGTTTAGAAGGCAATATGTCACAATGCTACCTATTCTTGGGCCTTTGTCTAAACATTATTCATGGCTTTGTCCACATTCCTTGCTCTAAGATGTTTAGAGGTATGAATGTCTGTAATAGTGGCAGCTGTGTAAATGGCTTAACATATATTGCAGCATAGTATTGCAAGTATTAATGTATTTTTGTTTTCCTTGCTTTTGTCACAGGTGAAGATTAACATGGAAGTGGATTTGTGTCTCCATACCACCTGATGTAAGTTTGTCATCAGACGATGATGATGATGGTGGCCGAAGTGACGCACAGCTGGTGGCTACAGAGGCTGATTCTGACACAGAGGTTGACATTCAGTGACCCCCTTCATTATCAACAGACACAGCCAGTATGCCTACACATACCCAGTCCACTGAGGCCATAGATTTTGAACAGTTGGAGGGCAAGGACATTGACCAATGAAATATGGCTACTACTGTGGCTTCAGTGACTGTTGACACTGGCCATAGCCAAATTGTTGGCAAGGTTCCACACAGACAGATTGATAGGGGTGCTCATAGGAGGCCTGCTGTCCCTCCCCAGCCTGTTGCAGGTGTCTCATCATGTGTCACTCTACATATGTTTAGGGTTGTCATAGAAACATGGGAATGTTCAGAAAGGAACTCCAGGAGAATGGTTTGGGTTATAGATGCAACACAGTCTGACATCTGTGACTGCTCTACTGTGTTGTTGATTCCCTGGATCGTTTGAATGACATGTTGGAATGGGATGCATCTGTTAGGGAGCGCAGTGTATCTGTCATGGAATGCACATTGTCTGTGATAGAACATCTGATAGGAGGGGAGCATCAGCCTTGTGGGTTGGTTAGCAGCTACATCTGCTGAGACCCAATGTGGCCATGCCCGATCCCATTCCCATAGTGGCAGTACATCCACTGCTCCAGCAGGCAGTGTGCTGTCCACACCCAGATGTAGCAGGCCATGTGGTCATGGTCCTGGGCATTCCAATGATGGGGCCATGTCAGCAGACATCAGTAACCTTCAGGTAGTAGCACAACATCTGACCATGGGAATGGGAGGTTCCAGTACAACTCCTGGCAGAGCCAGTTTTCATGTTCGGGAGCAGAGATGATGAATTATCAGCTCTTCCATGCACATCTCACAGCTGTCCGACATACAGACATGTAGGGCTAGCACTGAGCTTGGCTGTGCTCATGCAGACACACACACCAATGTCACGTTGAGGACACCTACAGACAGACATGCAACATTTACATATTCCATCCTGCCTGCTTCCATTACTTAATCACACATATACACACACACACACACACACACACACACACACACACACACACACACACACACACACACACACACACACACACACACACACACACACACTAGCCATCCTTTTGTGTCAGCCTAAACCTCCTGCACCCCCCCCCACAAGACCCTGTGCAAGTGATGATAACTGTGCAACATCCCTGTCGTCTATCGTTTGGATTCAGGGATACTTAAGCTATGTGTCTGATGCACAGGGTGACTGTCTCTATTAATATGATAAACAAAAGTCTAGGATATAAGATATAAGATGTTAACATACAAACAGATAATAATGGTTTTAGATCTAATATATTCAGGAAAAAGAGTTTCTCCAATTCATACTTACACTATACAAGTACTCATCCTTCCTACCAGAAAAGAGGGGTAGTAAAGGGACAACTGGTCCATGCAAGTAAGATAACCTCAGATGATAATGATTTTCAAACTGAATGTGAGTTTTTGATGAAATTATTTATGGCTAGAGGTTACCCTAGTGATTTGTTGACAGAAATATATACAGAAGTATTAATGGCAAGGAATACAAAGTTTGCTCCAATTCTGTGTAAAAATGATTACACTATGGACAGAACTAATCCAGGTGTAAGTGATGTAAATGATATATATTATTCTCCACTCACTCTTACTTATGATGGAGAAGCAGGATTAGTGAGGAGAACAATCGGGAATGAAGGGAATAAAATTTGCTAAAATATCAGACTTGATTCCTATTTTTGATAAACCTCTCAAATGTATATATCGTAAGGGTAGTAATATCAAAAACTTGCTAGAGAGAGGTGCACATTACATTAGGGGTGGAGGCCATTTAAATAACAGAAAAGGTACATATAAATGTGGCAGTTGTGTCCAGTGCTTAAACATATGGACTGGAGACACAGCATATTTAAAATCTAGAAACAGGTGTATTAGTACCAATGGATATGCCAATTGCAATACAAAAGGGTTATATATTTAGATCTGTGTAAAATATGCGATTCATTCTATGTGGGAAAAACAGAAAGGAAATTCAAACAGAGTGTATTTTATTTTATTTTATTTTTATTTTACATTTGTTGACCGGGCTAGTCCAGCTGGATATATGTCCATTTTCAGTGGAGGCCCAGGGAGAAAAGCTCCGCAAATTACAACAACATGAAAGGTCAAGACAAAGACAATAACAGTATAATTTGGTACATAAGTTATAACAATTATAGTACAAGCCTAAGATTATATATTTTATATTTCAGTAGGGAAAAGGAAAAATTTATCTAAGAATAGATGAATAAGACTAATACATTTGCATTAGAAATGGTGTAGTACAAATCTTTATAACATATTACAAAATTAGATACACCTAGTAATTTATGATTAGAGATACTAAGGTCACATAAAAACCTAAGAAAGAAAAACACTAGAGATCAATAGATAGAGTATAGAAGATCAGCAAACAAGGATGGATTTCTAGTGATCTTTAACAACATAGGTTGTGATACTATATGAAGGTGTTTGATCATTCCACAGTATATACATATTTACATGAGAAAAATCCTAAGGAAGGTTAAGCTCATGAAACATTGATGAGACAACACAAGATCATGATCATGGGAGGCTAGGAATTGTGGGAGTCTAGTTAATAGTCAGGTGCTTAGTCTGGGTTAACACAGGGGCATAGCCAGTGTGATTTAAGGTAGGGTTTAAGCTTGCTTTTAAATAAGCTGACAGAGGATATTGAGGTCAGCTGGCTTGGGAGGGTGTTCCAGGCTTTACCTACTGTATTGGAGAACAAGGTGTCACCAGCTAAGTTGTTGGATTTTGATATTTGTACAAGTAGGTTATTAGCTGAGCATAAGGTCTTGAGGTTATTATAGGGGATGACTAGGGATGTAAGTATGGGTGTATTTTGAGGTAAATACAGGATCCTATGGGCTACTATTAATTGATTGAAAAGTATTACATTTGGCAGCTCTAAGCATCCTAACTGATTCAGATTGATACAGTGATGAGTTCTATAGGAGGACCCAGCTGCAAATCTGGCAATATTGTTGTAGGAGGATGTAAGTTTACTTAGATTACTTCTACATACTTTGTATAGATAGGGAGGCATAGAGCAAGGTAGAGATGAGGTGGGTATGAGCAATAGTAACCCTGGCTGGAGGTGTAAGAAAGGGTTTTATTCTATTGAGGGAACCTAGTTTCTTGTTTACTATTTTATGGTGTTATTAATGTGAGGTTCAAAGGACAAGTTGTTATCTATTAGTACCCCGAGTAGTTTGGGGGTTGGTTCAGGAGATATTATAGTTCCGTTATTTGAAGTAATAGTAAAGTTAAGTGGGAGGTTCTATGGTGGGGGTAAATAGTAACATTTTTGTTTTTTTGGGGTTAAGGATAAGACGTCTTTGTAGGAGCCAGTTTTCAACTGTACTAAAGGTCATTTGAGTTAGTGACTGAAGTTCTGATCGAGAAGCAGCAGCGCATATGAGTGTGGAGTCGTCAGCGTATTGGATACAGTCAGCTTGAGGAATTACAGAATGAAGGTCATTTGTAAAGATGGAGAAGAGTAATGGGCCTAATATAGATCCTTGTGAGACACCTAGAGTGACTGGGACGTGGGAAGATAAAGTATTTTCCCATAGTACAGCCTGTTGCCTGTTATGTAGGTATGATTGGAACCACTGTATAGTATGGTTGTCCAATGACAGGTTTTTGAGTGTGTCTATAAGGAGGTGGTGATTCACCATGTCAAATGCTTTGGACAGGTCAATAAAAAGAGCTGAGGATAGAGTATCAATATTACGATTGCTGTTAATATGGTTAGTGAAGGATAAGAGAGCAGAGGTGGTGCTATGAAATGGTCTAAAGCCATGTTGACAGGGTGCTAATAGATTGTGATCAAGTAGGTAGGTTAACAGTTGTGTGTGTATACATTTCTCCATTATTTTTGCCAAAGGAGATAGAATAGCTATGGGCCTATAATTGGACAACTCTTTGGAGTTACCACCCTTATGCAGGGGAATAATGTGAGAGACTTTCCAGATTAGGGGAATAGATCTTTCAGAAATAGTTCTGTTAATGAGGATGGATATGGGGTAGGCTATGACTTTAGCAGCTTTTTGCAGGTATTCTGCAGATAATTTATCAGCAGAGAGAGTAGTGAGTTTAAGTTTCTGTATGAGGTTACAGATAAGTGAAGTGGGCACTGGCTGAAAATGAAATTGATGAGAATTATTGGTAGAGGTTGTGGCAGAGCCTGGGGTGCTAGGGGATAGCTGTTTGGCTAGGGATTGTATGGTTTCAGTGAAAAAAGTATTAAATGAGTCAACTATTTGGATGAGATTGTTGTGATCAGAGCCAGAGGAAGAGGGAGTACTTGAGCATCCAGAGTTTAGGAGGTTATTGATACCTCACCAGAATTTTTGGGGATTATTTTGGTTGGTTTGTTGTAGTTGGTCGTAGTAGTTTCTTTTATCAGCTAATATGGCTTTTTTTATTTCATTTCTTAGCTGTCTGAATTGCAGGTGGTCTGAGGGGCTTTTTGTTGAGTGCCATTTGGCCCATTGTTTATTTCTTTGGCAGATTTTTTGTTTGGTCGTTTTGGTGAGCCATGGTGCCGGTTTGGTTCTAATTCTAACTTTGCGTAATGGGGCATGGCTGTCTAAAATGGTTAGAAATTTAGAGTTAAAGTATCTCACAGCATTATCTATTGGGAGGTATTTCAGGGGTGACCAGTCGCAGGTGACTAGTTCAGCTTGAAAGTGAGCAGGGTTAAAATTTTTGGTAGTGCGAATAGTTCTACAGGTGGTTGAGCTTAGGATGACAGTTTTTATTCTGATTAAATAGGTAAGCAAGTGATCACTTATTTTATTTTATTTTATTTTTTTTTTATTTTACATTTGTTGACCGGGCTAGTCTAGCTGGATATATCTCCATTTTCAGTAGAGGCCCGGGGAGAAAAGCTCCACATAGAACATAACAGAGAGACATACTTTTAATAAACACAAAGAAATACAAGTAAGACAACAATAGTAAAAAATGAATACAAATTGCTAATAATAAACTAGGTGAATACAATTCACAAAAAGTAAGGCACACCATCATTAAAAGTCCTGACAAGAGATAGGACAGTTTCAAGGGCTACTTAATAATTACATACAGGCTATGCCATAAGGCTCATACTACAATAAGAATTTAAAATAAAGAGTGGAAGGAGAAGAAGGAGGAAAAAAGTAATGTGAGAAGATAGGGAGGAGATAGAAGTCAAGAGATGAGAGAAAAAGAAAGACTAACAAGAGGATATGGGAGATGTAAGAAAAATAGGTCAGGACATAGAGTGACTTAAAGAGAAAGGAAAGGTATATGCTAGATATAAAGCACAAGGTGAGGAAAAAGGTCAGGAGAGGGGGAGAGAAGTTAGTCAGAGTATTACATGAGCAAAGCCAGTGATTTTGGAAGTACAGTTTGATTTGTTGTTTGAAGAGGGGTAGGGATGTGATTATTGTTATATCCCTAGGTAGTAAATTCCATACTCGGCCTGTGGTATTAGTGAATAGTGAGTCACCAGCTAAGTTGTGAGCTTTATGGGTTTGGTCAAGAGTTTAGAAGAGGAGCGAAGGAGGTAAGATTGTTATAACGGGGTAAAAGCTGTGAAAGAATTGGAGTGTTATCAGGTTGGTACAAAATTTTGTGTGCAACTGAGAGTTGTGTGAGTGTAAGATAGTTTTGTAGTTCTAGCCAGCCTAGAAGTTTCAAATTAAGGCAGTGATGGGTTCTGAAGGGGTTGCCAGTGGCAAAGCGGGCAATGTTATTGTAGCAAGTTGCTAGTTTGTTTAGGTTAGATTTCTTGAGGTTAGTGAAGATAGGAGAGGCATAAAAGAGAGTGGATATAAGATGAGAGTGGGCAATAGTGGCTCTAGCTGATGGGGTGAGAAATTATTTGATCCGGTATAAGGATCCCATTTTTCTGTTTACAGATTTTTTTTTTTAAAACAGGTTTATTGTTTTAACATACAAGAGAAATATCATAACAATTTTATACAAGTAATTAAAAATAGATATGATTATAACATTCAACAAAACAACTAAAGTATTTACAAAGACATCCACTACAATCAGATCAATTAATTAAACTAAAATACCATGCTATTGAAATTAGGATTTTTTTAACAAATTTTGTAAATTATCCCATACAATATAATAAGATGTTTTTCTAGTTGTTTTTGACCTAATTGTGTTTATTTCCATATGGCACACTATATTCATAATATTTTTAAATTCATTGAACGAAGGAGGTGAATCTGAAATCCAATTTCTGGTTATTATTTTCCTAGCCACTGCTAGAATAGACCATAACAAGGGAAGCTTAACCTTTTTAACACTTTGAGGTACAGGTGTGTTGAATAATATAAGAGATTTAGAAATAATGAAATTATCTGTAAAAAGAGCCTGCAAAAATTCATTAACTGGCTTCCAGTATTCTTTCAATTTTATACAGTCATAAAACATATGAGCCCAGTCAGCATTAATTTCTACATTACATCTCTTACATAGATTATCTTTATTATTTATTTTATTCATCATCAAAGGTGTATAAAAGATCTATGTAAAAATTTCCATGTATAAAGTCTCCAGACAATGGAAGACGTAGTTCTATAGGTAGATTCCAATATATATTGTTTATCTTGTTGATTTGGTGGGTCCCCATTAATAGAAGTGAAATAATTCCAGTATGTATCTACACTGTAAAAAGTTTCTTGTCTGATAATTGTATGTATGTATGAAAGTTTACCTTTATCAGAAACTTTATGTTGTAAATTTAATATCAAGTAATCAATCAGTGTTGGAATAGATTCTTTAACTGTTATAGACATTAGATCTATTCTATCAATGAGATGTTGTCTAAAGGTCTGAACCTCTAACCAGCAAGTTTCTCTTAGATCAAATTCTTGTTTTAAGAAATCTAGATTTTTAACTTTATTATCAGATATCAACTGATACCAGTACTTTAGATCATTATCTATAGCTAAATGAGTTCCTTCAGAAGTAGTATACATTATACGGAATATAATAAAATTCCATTCCCTATACTTGGGGTGCATGAATATAAAGTTACGATAGCTAACAATAATAATATTTAATGGGTAACAAACCATATGTTTAGGTGTAATAGGTGAAGTACAAAATTCCTTTAGTAACCATAACATGGAGTTATTTACAATCATATTTTTATGTGTTAAGGAGATTTTCATGAAGTGCATACTAATTAGCTCCCAATAATCTTTCCATTTTGGATGTTGTATTTTCATCTATTTCAAAACCCTCTATGTCAGTACTGTTTCTGATCAAATTAGCCCAAGGCTCCATTACTAAAGTGAATAATAGTGGAGAAAGTGGACATCCTTGTTTTGTACCTTTAAGAATGGGTATTTTTTGTGAAACATATGTTCCTACCTTAATATAAGCCAACGTTCCTTTGTATAAATGCTCAATTAGATTTACAAATGCATCTGAGAAGTTTGTGCACTTCAGTAAGGTAAACAGATAGTCCCAACTTACTGAATCAAATGCTGAACTTATATCAAGACTAATAAGTGTTAAATCTTTCTTTTTCCTATTTGCAAAATCAATTAATGTTAAAGTTCTTCTTATATTATCAAAAGTATTTCTATTTACAATGAAGCCTGTCTGATCTATATCTATAATGCCGGGAATGATTGTCTTCAATCTATCAGCAAAAATACTCATAAACATTTTATAATCAACATTAAGTAATGAGATGGGCCGATATGAAGTACATCTAGTTGGATCTTTATTAGGTTTTAAATTGGCGAAATAAATGTATATTGCCAAGATGGGGGGGGTTATTAACTCAGTTTGGGCCAAAATAAAAACCTTATGTATTAATGAATATGTACTTTTAGAAAGGATTTTATATATCTCTGGTATAATACCATCATTACCCGGTGCTTTGTTTGATTTAAGCTTATTTATTTGTGTAATAACCTCTGTATATGAAATACTTTTGTCCAATAGTTTAATCTGTTGTTTATTAAGCTTTTTATTCATGTTTGTGGTTATAAACTCCTTTATTTTATCTTTAGGTTCCATGTTAATGTTATTATTGTTAATATTGTGAAAGTGATTTCTAAATTCATCTAGTATTTCTGGTAGACTAGAAACATTCTTCTTTAGAGAAAAGATTTCTTTGATATGGTTTTGTTTATTCAACCTTTTGTTTTATTTTTAAGTCTATGTAAGTATTTGGGGCTTATTGAGTAAGACAAAAACTTGTATTTCTCTAGAGTTATTTTAACTTTGAGTTAAAATTTCTTTGTATTTCTCATTTAGTTTGTTTATTTCTTCAATGACTTTCTTATCCATAATATTTTCTTTATTATTATGTTTATAAGAGTCTAATTTACTTTGAATATCTAACAATTCCTTATCCCAAGATTTCCTTTTATTATTATACCATCTTATACTTTGTCCATATAGATATGATTTTAAGGCATCCCAAACATAGACAATGGAGACTTCAGGAGTATTATTTATGTCTAGAAAATGTTGTACTTCTGAAAGTATATATTCTTTATAGTCTTTATGTTGAGATAAGTATGCTGGTATCCTTTTGATCTGAACATTATGAGTATTTTTTATCATGAATTCAAAAACAATTGAATTATGATCAGATATAGGACATGAAAATGATTTTGGAATTAATTAAATCTGTTACCATCTGGTTAGAAATAAAGACCCTCCCCGGGATTCATGAAGCTCGGTAGCAAAGGCGTAAGGCCTGCGCCGGCGGTGCATGGAATAGCCGCCAGCGCCATATACATATTAATGAGAGTGCACCGGAATCACAGACACGCGGCGTAGTGTACGTGAGCGAGCCCAGGTAGGATGCGTCTGGAGGCGTGTCTAAGCCGACATGAGGTGAGCAACCTAGTGTGCTGACAGCCACGTTCCGCCCACAATAGTAATGGCAGCAGCCAGGTCCTGTGCAGAATGAAACGCACGCGTAGTATGCAACATAGTCCCCGTCCCAAATTAACGGAGAAGCAAATAGAAGCCACGAAGGCATAAGTGTACCCGTCCAAGGAGCAAAGGATACGCATAAGACCGCATTCGTCCCGCAATGCACCGTCAGTGTTTACACTCAGAGAAGGTGTACAGCCGCATGTCAGCGCGCCGCACCGACATAGGAGCAGCGACTAAGGTCACCACCTGTCCCACTTTGGTTGGGGCAGTCTCTCCATGGACAGTTGTGTCCCAAAAATGTATTAGAAATGGCTGATGTGCTACGATTGTAGGACACAATGATATCCCGTATTTAATGTAATGGTAGCATTAATTGGTTATTTCTGTAACAGAAATACCTAAATGACACAAGAAACTGAATAAGCAAGCAAATTGCCACAACAATAAGCATATTATTTAGGCAAACAAGTGAAGTTCTATGCTATATAGTGACCGTTTGTATGTGTCGGCCTGTAAAGTCAGATGTGAGTCCCGGAAATATCCCAGATCGGAAACTGGAAAAGGTGGAAACCCCAGTAGCGACATGGGCATGGTCCCCAGGGTTACCTGCTGTCCCAATGTGCCATGGACAGTCCCTGATTGGACAGTCGTGTCCCTGCAACAATCGTAAAAATGGAAAATGACCTCCGATCCTGCCACGCAAATTCCGCAATATACATGTAATAGTAGCATAAAACATATACATTACGATATGAAACACAGACATGGCATAAGAAAATAAATAAGGAACCCAAATGCTTACAGAATAAGCTTATAGTATGGCAAACAAGTGAAGATCTGTCAACCGCACTAGCCGTGGGTATGTGTAGTCCTGCAAATTCCGAAGTTTCCACATAACATGCCCCACTATGGGCATTGGAAAAGGTGCCAACCATAATGGTCACAAGCAGTAGTGAGAGTACATAGCCGGGTAGCTGTGTTCACATAACAACAGTAAGGAAGCAAGATACCTCAAACACAGGCAAACAGGGCATGTCCTAGGAAAATAATAACTAGAAATTGGATTTCAGATACACCTCCTTCGTTCAATGAATTTAGAAATGTTATGAATATAATGTGTCATATGGAAATAAGCACAATTAGAATGAGAACAACTAGAAAAACATCACATTTTATTGTATGGGATAATTTACAAAATTTGTTAAAAAAATTCTAATTTCAATAGCACAGTATTTTAGTTTAATTAATTGATCTGATTGTAGTGGATGTCTTTGTAAATACTTTAGTTGTTTTGTTGAATATTATAATAATACCTATTTTAATTATTTGTATAAAATTGTTATGATATTTCTCTTATATGTTAAAACAATAAACTTGTTTTGAAAAAAAAAAAAAAGAACTGCTACACTACCCTGGTTGACAAAAAATAATTGCTACATAATTTAAGTTTAGTTTGACCCTAATGTCACGTGATGAAATAAGTTGTCTGTTTACGTACTTGAACCATAAACACCTGCATGTAAAGCTGTAACACTAACCACTATACTATCTGGGCTTGGACCACTATACTAACTGGGCTTGGAGTTTTTGCTTTATTATTTTCATTTAGCTAATGTACACACCCACATAGTTACACTTAAACATCTCTTAGGGCACTGAAAACTAAGGATGTTTGTCTTTTCGGCTTTTCCCGGTTAGGGGTCGCCACAGCGGAACTTCGGTCCGCTAATGATTGGCAGTTTTTTTTTTTTTTTTATGGTGTCAAGTTGCCAGCCCGAAGCCCAACCTTCAACGAAGGCATGCCCATTCAACGCATGCCTTTCGAACACCCACTCGACCGCGGGGAGGACATACAGACTTCACACAGAAGGCACTCCCAACCCAAGCCAAGAATCGAACGGGAGAACCTCTTGCTGTGAGGCAACAATGCTACCACTGCACCACTGAAAACTAAGGATATATTATTTTATTTAATTTGGGTTATAAGGGTGTGTATTTTGGTGTTGTGACAACTACTTGGGACTGTGTTTGTGACATAATGGTAATGATTGGGTTTTCAGGATTCTCTGCGTGTTTCATGCTGATGCATGACATGTTCAGTGTGAGCTACTTTTTTGTGGGGCTGTGGTTGTGCTTTTGTACATTTGGGAGATTTATCCCCTGTTATGTGTGCATTTGCACACATTTCCTGCAGCATATCACTCAACCTGTTAAGGCAAAAAATCTGGACAAGGCTTGACAATATGGGGGTACAATTAGGGACATTATTTAAATATTGCTCTTATTAACTTTAGAAAGTTGCTAGCATACCAGGAATTGTTTTAATATACTTTTTTTCCTTCAGAAAATGTATATTAATAAAATCCTGTTACTCTAGTGACTTTCTAAGTTTGTAAGTGCAATATTTAATTATTATAATAATATTTATATTATTTATTTACTTTTGTACACCCATTTTGTCAAGCTTTGTCCAGATTTTTTGCATTAAGAAGCTGAGAGGTACGTACTTGTTTTGTACAGTGTCCGCGGACAATGCTTTTACATTCTAAGTGCCGTACAGCACTTCCTGAGTGCAGCGGGCATGTTTACTGTGCGAGAACTACTTTGCACATGCCCCCTGTACTCGTTCATAGATCGTGTCCGAGTAGAGCATTCAGCAGCACGTCCTCATGAATATGCAGGGTGCGCTGCTGCTCTACACGGACACAGAACACCCCGTGCAAGAAGAGCTTCTTCTTGCACGGAGCATTTGTGAATCCTGGGGTTTATCTGTACACCATTGTTTTCTCACTGCACATATAAGGAAGGACATGGTGTCTACACTGATGCCTTATATTTTGCTAAGTAGCTTCACATGATTGGTTGATTAGCATGCAGTTCAGCAGTGCATGCTGCACTTAGCATCTCTGAGGCAACGACTAGGTCAGATGCAATCAATTACTAATGTACACCATTATAAAAAGGCAAATGTGTAGCTAGGCAAACCAATCTGGATGAGAGTTGTTTCAGAATTCAAACTCAGTGACACATTTATTTTGGACAGTATATCTCGACAGAGAAGTGTTGTACTCCAAGTATGTATCCATTTTGTTGACTAAATAACGCGTATGTTGGAATGTACGTAGGAATGATGTGAAGTAAATCAGTAAGCATTTGTTAGAACTGTGCTCATGACATGGCCTTGTTTAACAGCCATTTGAGAGGTACAGAGGATGTAGAGTAGGCCGAATGTGTAATGCTGTTGATAACTATGTTCACGTTTCATGGATAGGTTCTTTGAGAACACTTTTGACTTTACACTGTTGTTTGGTTAGCACATTTGTCCCTTAGCCTGTTATATTGTTTTTTTTTTGTCTTTTTGGGGGGGATGAGTCCCTGCTATGGTACAAATCAGAATGGACTGCTGTTTGGGTGTATGAGCATAAGTGAGTATCTGTTATGGCACAAACAAGGATATGTTCATCATGCTACCCTCCTTGTTTTGTAGCCCTGTGTTATTGGTTGACCACTGTTGAATGTTTAAATTGTAATCAAGTGGTGAATACTCTGAGCCTTCATGTACTGCTTATCTGTATGAGTTTATTTGTACTTATGTGCTCCTTATATGTTTTATCATTATTTTGTCTTTCAGCAAACAATATGCTAGCTCGGCGTAGGCCCCTGTTTTCTGAGGCAGAGAATCACCTCATCATTGAAGCAGTAAGGCAATATCATGTGGTCCTGATGTCCAGAGGGTAGGTCAATATGTCTCAACGTGCGGCCCTGTGGGACAAATTAGTCCAAAATGTCAGTGCAACTGGGCAACAAAATCACAGCTATAAACAGGTGTGACACAGAGCCATGGACATGATTCATGCTGCAAGGAGGCATGCTGTTCATGTGGCACCTGATTGTCAGGTCACCAGTGGTAGACCTGCAGCAGAACAACCCGTCACTCTGACTGAGGATTTCCTGGCAAACACTGCCACACAGGAGAGCTCCCACCAGACCATCAGCCAGTATGTTCTGGACGTGGGTGCCACTCCTGCATCTCAGGAGGAGCTTCCATTTAGGCTTTGTTAGATCCCCAGTAGAATACTGTTGCATTCATTCTTTAATAGTGTATATAGTGTTAATGGTGTCAGATTGTTTATTGGAGGGGGTATTTAAGATAGCTGCAGTTTTAAGGTCATTTAGAGGTCGTCAGCCCATTCTTGTTAATATTGCAGTTACTGTGGCTATAGATTATTAAAAGTATTACCCCTTGTTATACTGTACTGTTGCCATTACTTCTCTTTTTACTTTTTTTCAGGACCATCAGGACTCCACATATCTAGGCCGCCTGCAGATGGTAAGTAGAATACATTTATATCATTAACAGAACTATACGAACATATCTGCTAAAGTATCATCTCAGGCCTGCTGTGTAGACTGCTATATTGCCTGTAGAATTTTCAACTGTACAGATATTTGCATAATGTCCAGATGTGTGAGTCATACCTCTGGCCCATATTTAAGATCATAGTGACTGAGTTGCAAACTATTGACAGGTCATTAAAGATTGGAGACATAACATAATGACAGAGATCTCACATGCAGATTACATACCCATTTTAAATGTCACAGAGAAGCAATACCTGTTATTCTATCACCTTTCTAGGTTTAGAAGGCAATATGTCACAATGCTACCTATTCTTGGGCCTTTGTCTAAACATTATTCATGGCTTTGTCCACATTCCTTGCTCTAAGATGTTTAGAGGTATGAATGTCTGTAATAGTGGCAGCTGTGTAAATGGCTTAACATATATTGCAGCATAGTAGTGCAAGTATTAATGTATTTTTGTTTTCCTTGCTTTTGTCACAGGTGAAGATGAACATGGAAGTGGCTTTGTGTCTCCATACCACCTGATGTAAGTTTGTCATCAGACTCTGATGATGATGGTGGCCGAAGTGACGCACAGCTGGTGGCTACAGAGGCTGATTCTGACACAGAGGTTGACATTCAGTGACCCCCTTCATTATCAACAGACACAGCCAGTATGCCTACACATACCCAGTCCACTGAGGCCATAGATTTTGAACAGTTGGAGGGCAAGGACATTGACCAATGAAATATGGCTACTACTGTGGCTTCAGTGACTGTTGACACTGGCCATAGCCAAATTGTTGGCAAGGTTCCACACAGACAGATTGATAGGGGTGCTCATAGGAGGCCTGCTGTCCCTCCCCAGCCTGTTGCAGGTGTCTCATCATGTGTCACTCTACATATGTTTAGGGTTGTCATAGAAACATGGGCATGTTCAGAAAGGAACTCCAGGAGAATGGTTTGGGTTATAGATGCAACACAGTCTGACATCTGTGACTGCTCTACTGTGTTGTTGATTCCCTGGATCGTTTGAATGACATGTTGGAATGGGATGCATCTGTTAGGGAGCGCAGTGTATCTGTCATGGAATGCACATTGTCTGTGATAGAACATCTGGTAGGAGGGGAGCATCAGCCTTGTGGATGTAGGTTAGCAGCTACATCTGCTGAGACCCAATGTGGCCATGCCCGATCCCATTCCCATAGTGGCAGTACATCCACTGCTCCAGCAGGCAGTGTGCTGTCCACACCCACATGTAGCAGGCCATGTGGTCATGGTCCTGGGCATTCCAATGATGGGGCCATGTCAGCAGACATCAGTAACCTTCAGGTAGTAGCACAACATCTGACCATGGGAATGGGAGGTTCCAGTACAACTCCTGGCAGAGCCAGTTGTCATGTTCGGGAGCAGAGATGATGAATTATCAGCTCTTCCATGCACATCTCACAGCTGTCCGACATACAGACATGTAGGGCTAGCACTGAGCTTGGCTGTGCTCATGCAGACACACACACCAATGTCACGTTGAGGACACCTACAGACAGACATGCAACATTTACATATTCCATCTTGCCTGCTTCCATTACTTAATCACACACACACACACACACACACACACACACACACACACACACACACACACACACACACACACACACACACATACACACACACTAGCCATCCTTTTGTGTCAGCCTAAACCTCCTGCACCCCCCCCCACAAGACCCTGTGCAAGTGATGATAACTGTGCAACATCCCTGTCGTCTATCGTTTGGATTCAGGGATACTTAAGCTATGTGTCTGATGCACAGGGTGACTGTCTCTATTAATATGATAAACAAAAGTCTAGGATATAAGATATAAGATGTTAACATACAAACAGATAATAATGGTTTTAGATCTAATATATTCAGGAAAAAGAGTTTCTCCAATTCATACTTACACTATACAAGTACTCATCCTTCCTACCAGAAAAGAGGGGTAGTAAAGGGACAACTGGTCCATGCAAGTAAGATAACCTCAGATGATAATGATTTTCAAACTGAATGTGAGTTTTTGATGAAATTATTTATGGCTAGAGGTTACCCTAGTGAATTGTTGACAGAAATATATACAGAAGTATTAATGGCAAGGAATACAAAGTTTGCTCCAATTCTGTGTAAAAATGATTACACTATGGACAGAACTAATCCAGGTGTAAGTGATGTAAATGATATATATTATTCTCCACTCACTCTTACTTATGATGGAGAAGCAGGATTAGGGAGGAGAACAATCGGGAATGAAGGGAATAAAATTTGCTAAAATATCAGACTTGATTCCTATTTTTGATAAACCTCTCAAATGTATATATCGTAAGGGTAGTAATATCAAAAACTTGCTAGAGAGAGGTGCACATTACATTAGGGGTGGAGGCCATTTAAATAACAGAAAAGGTACATATAAATGTGGCAGTTGTGTCCAGTGCTTAAACATATGGACTGGAGACACAGCATATTTAAATTCTAGAAACAGGCGTATTAGTACCAATGGATATGCCAATTGCAATACAAAAGGGTTATATATTTAGATCTGTGTAAAATATGCGATTCATTCTATGTGGGAAAAACGGAAAGGAAATTCAAACAAAGAGTGTATTTTATTTTATTTTATTTTTATTTTACATTTGTTGACCGGGCTAGTCCAGCTGGATATATGTCCATTTTCAGTGGAGGCCCAGGGAGAAAAGCTCCGCAAATTACAACAACATGAAAGGTCAAGACAAAGACAATAACAGTATAATTTGGTACATAAGTTATAACAATTATAGTACAAGCCTAAGATTATATATTTTATATTTCAGTAGGGAAAAGGAAAAATTTATCTAAGAATAGATGAATAAGACTAATACATTTGCATTAGAAATGGTGTAGTACAAATCTTTATAACATATTACAAAATTAGATACACCTAGTAATTTATGATTAGAGATACTAAGGTCACATAAAAACCTAAGAAAGAAAAACACTAGAGATCAATAGATAGAGTATAGAAGATCAGCAAACGAGGATGGATTTCTAGTGATCTTTAACAACATAGGTTGTGATACTATATGAAGGTGTTTGATCATTCCACAGTATATACATATTTACATGAGAAAAAATCCTAAGGAAGGTTAAGCTCATGAAACATTTATGAGACAACACAAGATCATGATCATGGGAGGCTAGGAATTGTTGGAGTCTAGTTAATAGTCAGGTGCTTAGTCTGGGTTAACACAGGGGCATAGCCAGTGTGATTTAAGGTAGGGTTTAAGCTTGCTTTTAAATAAGCTGACAGAGGATATTGAGGTCAGCTGGCTTGGGAGGGTGTTCCAGGCTTTACCTACTGTATTGGAGAACAAGGTGTCACCAGCTAAGTTGTTGGATTTTGATATTTGTACAAGTAGGTTATTAGCTGAGCATAAGGTCTTGAGGTTATTATAGGGGATGACTAGGGATGTAAGTATGGGTGTATTTTGAGGTAAATACAGGATCCTATGGGCTACTATTAATTGATTGAAAAGTACTACATTTGGCAGCTCTAAGCATCCTAACTGATTCAGATTGATACAGTGATGAGTTCTATAGGAGGACCCAGCTGCAAATCTGGCAATATTGTTGTAGGAGGATGTAAGTTTACTTAGATTACTTCTACATACTTTGGTATAGATAGGGGAGGAATAGAGCAAGGTAGAGATGAGGTGGGTATGAGCAATAGTAACCCTGGCTGGAGGTGTAAGAAAGGGTTTTATTCTATTGAGGGAACCTAGTTTCTTGTTTACTATTTTTATGGTGTTATTAACGTGAGGTTCAAAGGACAAGTTGTTATCTATTAGTACCCCGAGTAGTTTGGTGGTTGGTTCAGGAGATATTATAGTTCCGTTATTTGAAGTAATAGTAAAGTTAAGTGGGGAGGTTCTGCGGGTGGGGGTAAATAGTAACATTTTTGTTTTTTTGGGGTTAAGGATAAGACGTCTTTGTAGGAGCCAGTTTTCAACTGTACTAAAGGTCATTTGAGTTAGTGACTGAAGTTCTGATCGAGAAGCAGCAGCGCATATGAGTGTGGAGTTGTCAGTGTACTGGATACAGTCAGCTTGAGGAATTACAGAATGAAGGTCATTTGTAAAGATGGAGAAGAGTAATGGGCCTAATATAGATCCTTGCGAGACACCTAGAGTGACTGGGACGTGGGAAGATAAAGTATTTTCCCATAGTACAGCCTGTTGCCTGTTATGTAGGTATGATTGGAACCACTGTATAGTATGGTTGTCCAATGACAGGTTTTTGAGTGTGTCTATAAGGAGGTGGTGATTCACCATGTCAAATGCTTTGGACAGGTCAATAAAAAGAGCTGAGGATAGAGTATCAATATTACGATTACTGTTAATATGGTTAGTGAAGGATAAGAGAGCAGAGGTGGTGCTATGAAATGGTCTAAAGCCATGTTGACAGGGTGCTAATAGATTGTGATCAAGTAGGTAGGTTAACAGTTGTGTGTGTATACATTTCTCCATTATTTTTGCCAAAGGAGATAGAATAGCTATGGGCCTATAATTGGACAAATCTTTGGAGTTACCACCCTTATGCAGGGGAATAATATGAGAGACTTTCCAGATTAGGGGAATAGATCTTTCAGAAATAGTTCTGTTAATGAGGATGGATATGGGGTAGGCTATGACTTTAGCAGCTTTTTGCAGGTATTCTGCAGATAATTTATCAGCAGAGAGAGTAGTGAGTTTAAGTTTCTGTATGAGGTTACAGATAAGTGAAGTGGGCACTGGCTGAAAATGAAATTGATGAGAATTATTGGTAGAGGTTGTGGCAGAGCCTGGGGTGCTAGGGGATAGCTGTTTGGCTAGGGATTGTATGGTTTCAGTGAAAAAAGTATTAAATGAGTCAACTATTTGGATGGGATTGTTGTGATCAGAGCCAGAGGGAGAGGGAGTACTTGAGCATCCAGGGTTTAGGAGGTTATTGATACCTCACCAGAATTTTTGGGGATTATTTTGGTTGGTTTGTTGTAGTTGGTCGTAGTAGTTTATTTTATCGGCTAATATGGCTTTTTTTATTTCATTTCTTAGCTGTCTGAATTGCAGGTGGTCTGAGGGGCTTTTTGTTGAGTGCCATTTGGCCCATTGTTTATTTCTTTGGCGGATTTTTTGTTTGGTCGTTTTGGTGAGCCATGGTGCCGGTTTGGTTCTAATTCTAACTTTGCGTAATGGGGCATGGCTGTCTAAAATGGTTAGAAATTTAGAGTTAAAGTATCTCACAGCATTATCTATTGGGAGGTATTTCAGGGGTGACCAGTCGCAGGTGACTAGTTCAGCTTGAAAGTGAGCAGGGTTAAAATTTTTGGTAGTGCGAATAGTTCTACAGGTGGTTGAGCTTAGGATGACAGTTTTTATTCTGATTAAATAGGTAAGCAAGTGATCACTTATTTTATTTTATTTATTTTTTTTATTTTACATTTGTTGACCGGGCTAGTCTAGCTGGATATATCTCCATTTTCAGTAGAGGCCCGGGGAGAAAAGCTCCACATAGAACATAACAGAGAGACATACTTTTAATAAACACAAAGAAATACAAGTAAGACAACAATAGTAAAAAATGAATACAAATTGCTAATAATAAACTAGGTGAATACAATTCACAAAAAGTAAGGCACACCATCATTAAAAGTCCTGACAAGAGATAGGACAGTTTCAAGGGCTACTTAATAATTACATACAGGCTATGCCATAAGGCTCATACTACAATAAGAATTTAAAATAAAGAGTGGAAGGAGAAGAAGGAGGAAAAAAGTAATGTGAGAAGATAGGGAGGAGATAGAAGTCAAGAGATGAGAGAAAAAGAAAGACTAACAAGAGGATATGGGAGATGTAAGAAAAATAGGTCAGGACATAGAGTGACTTAAAGAGAAAGGAAAGGTATATGCTAGATATAAAGCACAAGGTGAGGAAAAAGGTCAGGAGAGGGGGGGAGAGAAGTTAGTCAGGAGTATTACATGAGCAAAGCCAGTGATTTTGGAAGTACAGTTTGATTTGTTGTTTGAAGAGGGGTAGGGATGTGATTATTGTTATATCCCTAGGTAGTAAATTCCATACTCGGCCTGTGGTATTAGTGAATAGTGAGTCACCAGCTAAGTTGTGAGCTTTTATGGGTTTGGTCAAGAGTTTAGAAGAGGAGCGAAGGGAGGTAAGATTGTTATAACGGGGTAAAAGCTGTGAAAGAATTGGAGTGTTATCAGGTTGGTACAAAATTTTGTGTGCAACTGAGAGTTGTGTGAGTGTAAGATAGTTTTGTAGTTCTAGCCAGCCTAGAAGTTTCAAATTAAGGCAGTGATGGGTTCTGAAGGGGTTGCCAGTGGCAAAGCGGGCAATGTTATTGTAGCAAGTTGCTAGTTTGTTTAGGTTAGATTTCTTGAGGTTAGTGAAGATAGGAGAGGCATAAAAGAGAGTGGATATAAGATGAGAGTGGGCAATAGTGGCTCTAGCTGATGGGGTGAGAAATTATTTGATCCGGTATAAGGATCCCATTTTTCTGTTTACAGATTTTTTTTTTTAAAACAGGTTTATTGTTTTAACATACAAGAGAAATATCATAACAATTTTATACAAGTAATTAAAAATAGATATGATTATAACATTCAACAAAACAACTAAAGTATTTACAAAGACATCCACTACAATCAGATCAATTAATTAAACTAAAATACCATGCTATTGAAATTAGGATTTTTTTAACAAATTTTGTAAATTATCCCATACAATATAATAAGATGTTTTTCTAGTTGTTTACCTAATTGTGTTTATTTCCATATGGCACACTATATTCATAATATTTTTAAATTCATTGAACGAAGGAGGTGAATCTGAAATCCAATTTCTGGTTATTATTTTCCTAGCCACTGCTAGAATAGACCATAACAAGGGAAGCTTAACCTTTTAACACTTTGAGGTACAGGTGTGTTGAATAATATAAGAGATTTAGAAATAATGAAATTATCTGTAAAAAGAGCCTGCAAAAATTCATTAACTGGCTTCCAGTATTCTTTCAATTTTATACAGTCATAAAACATATGAGCCCAGTCAGCATTAATTTCTACATTACATCTCTTACATAGATTATCTTTATTATTTATTTTATTCATCATCAAAGGTGTATAAAAAGATCTATGTAAAAATTTCCATGTATAAAGTCTCCAGACAATGGAAGACGTAGTTCTATAGGTAGATTCCAATATATATTGTTTATCTTGTTGATTTGGTGGGTCCCCATTAATAGAAGTGAAATAATTCCAGTATGTATCTACACTGTAAAAAGTTTCTTGTCTGATAATTGTATGTATGTATGAAAGTTTACCTTTATCAGAAACTTTATGTTGTAAATTTAATATCAAGTAATCAATCAGTGTTGGAATAGATTCTTTAACTGTTATAGACATTAGATCTATTCTATCAATGAGATGTTGTCTAAAGGTCTGAACCTCTAACCAGCAAGTTTCTCTTAGATCAAATTCTTGTTTTAAGAAATCTAGATTTTTAACTTTATTATCAGATATCAACTGATACCAGTACTTTAGATCATTATCTATAGCTAAATGAGTTCCTTCAGAAGTAGTATACATTATACGGAATATAATAAAATTCCATTCCCTATACTTGGGGTGCATGAATATAAAGTTACGATAGCTAACAATAATAATATTTAATGGGTAACAAACCATATGTTTAGGTGTAATAGGTGAAGTACAAAATTCCTTTAGTAACCATAACATGGAGTTATTTACAATCATATTTTTATGTGTTAAGGAGATTTTCATGAAGTGCATACTAATTAGCTCCCAATAATCTTTCCATTTTGGATGTTGTATTTTCATCTATTTCAAAACCCTCTATGTCAGTACTGTTTCTGATCAAATTAGCCCAAGGCTCCATTACTAAAGTGAATAATAGTGGAGAAAGTGGACATCCTTGTTTTGTACCTTTAAGAATGGGTATTTTTTGTGAAACATATGTTCCTACCTTAATATAAGCCAACGTTCCTTTGTATAAATGCTCAATTAGATTTACAAATGCATCTGAGAAGTTTGTGCACTTCAGTAAGGTAAACAGATAGTCCCAACTTACTGAATCAAATGCTGAACTTATATCAAGACTAATAAGTGTTAAATCTTTCTTTTTCCTATTTGCAAAATCAATTAATGTTAAAGTTCTTCTTATATTATCAAAAGTATTTCTATTTACAATGAAGCCTGTCTGATCTATATCTATAATGCCGGGAATGATTGTCTTCAATCTATCAGCAAAAATACTCATAAACATTTTATAATCAACATTAAGTAATGAGATGGGCCGATATGAAGTACATCTAGTTGGATCTTTATTAGGTTTTAAAATTGGCGAAATAAATGTATATTGCCAAGATGGGGGGGGGTTATTAACTCAGTTTGGGCCAAAATAAAAACCTTATGTATTAATGAATATGTACTTTTAGAAAGGATTTTATATATCTCTGGTATAATACCATCATTACCCGGTGCTTTGTTTGATTTAAGCTTATTTATTTGTGTAATAACCTCTGTATATGAAATACTTTTGTCCAATAGTTTAATCTGTTGTTTATTAAGCTTTTTATTCATGTTTGTGGTTATAAACTCCTTTATTTTATCTTTAGGTTCCATGTTAATGTTATTATTGTTAATATTGTGAAAGTGATTTCTAAATTCATCTAGTATTTCTGGTAGACTAGAAACATTCTTCTTTTCCTTAGAGAAAAGATTTCTTTGATATGGTTTTGTTTATTCAACCTTTTTGTTTTATTTTTAAGTCTATGTAAGTATTTGGGGCTTATTGAGTAAGACAAAACTTGTATTTCTCTAGAGTTATTTTAACTTTGAGTTAAAATTTCTTTGTATTTCTCATTTAGTTTGTTTATTTCTTCAATGACTTTCTTATCCATAATATTTTCTTTATTATTATGTTTATAAGAGTCTAATTTACTTTGAATATCTAACAATTCCTTATCCCAAGATTTCCTTTTATTATTATACCATCTTATACTTTGTCCATATAGATATGATTTTAAGGCATCCCAAACATAGACAATGGAGACTTCAGGAGTATTATTTATGTCTAGAAAATGTTGTACTTCTGAAAGTATATATTCTTTATAGTCTTTTAGTTGAGTTAAGTATGCTGGTATCCTTTTGATCTGAACATTATGAGTATTTTTTATCATGAATTCAAAAACAATTGAATTATGATCAGATATAGGACATGAAAATGATTTTGGAATTAATTAAATCTGTTACCATCTGGTTAGAAATAAAGACCCTCCCCGGGATTCATGAAGCTCGGCGCAAGGCCGGCGTAAGGCCTGCGCCGGCGGTGCATGGAATAGCCGGCGCAGTAGCGCCATATACATATTAATGAGAGTGCACCGGAATCACAGACACGTGCGTAGTGTACGTGAGCGAGCCCAGGTAGGATGCGTCTGGAGGCGTGTCTAAGCCGACATGAGGTGAGCAACCTAGTGTGCTGACAGCCACGTTCCGCCCACAATAGTAATGGCAGCAGCCAGGTCCTGTGCAGAATGAAACGCACGTACAGTATGCAACATAGTCCCCGTCCCAAATTAACGGAGAAGCAAATAGAAGCCACGAAGGCATAAGTGTACCCGTCCAAGGAGCAAAGGATACGCATAAGACCGCATTCGTCCCGCAATGCACCGTCAGTGTTTACACTCAGAGAAGGTGTACAGCCGCATGTCAGCGCGCCGCACCGACATAGGAGCAGCGACTAAGGTCACCACCTGTCCCACTTTGGTTGGGGCAGTCTCTCCATGGACAGTTGTGTCCCGAAAAAATGTATTAGAAATGGCTGATGTGCTACGATTGTAGGACACAATGATATCCCGTATTTAATGTAATGGTAGCATTAATTGGTTATTTCTGTAACAGAAATACCTAAATGACACAAGAAACTGAATAAGCAAGCAAATTGCCACAACAATAAGCATATTATTTAGGCAAACAAGTGAAGTTCTATGCTATATAGTGACCGTTTGTATGTGTCGGCCTGTAAAGTCAGATGTGAGTCCCGGAAATATCCCAGATCGGAAACTGGAAAAGGTGGAAACCCCAGTAGCGACATGGGCATGGTCCCCAGGGTTACCTGCTGTCCCAATGTGCCATGGACAGTCCCTGATTGGACAGTCGTGTCCCTGCAACAATCGTAAAAATGGAAAATGACCTCCGATCCCCTGCCACGCAAATTCCCGCAATATACATGTAATAGTAGCATAAAACATATACATTACGATATGAAACACAGACATGGCATAAGAAAATAAATAAGGAACCCAAATGCTTACAGAATAAGCTTATAGTATGGCAAACAAGTGAAGATCTGTCAACCGCACTAGCCGTGGGTATGTGTAGTCCTGCAAATTCGAGTTTCCACATAACATGCCCCACTATGGGCATTGGAAAAGGTGCCAACCATAATGGTCACAAGCAGTAGTGAGAGTACATAGCCGGGTAGCTGTGTTCACATAACAACAGTAAGGAAGCAAGATACCTCAAACACAGGCAAACAGGTGCATAGCAACATATCCCACACCCAGCAACGTCTCTGTTGCATACACTGGATGGCGTATGATGAAGTGTAATATCCAGAAGCAGAACCCATGCATTCGGATGTACTACACAATAGCCTCATTGTACATGTCAGTCCCACCCATGTATACCTCTGCACCCAAACCTGCTAGCATCCGTGTGCAGCTATACAACCACACACAATGTGCATACCTGAACTGTGGTAAGATGTTTGTGTTAGGCAATGCCACGCGGGCAAATACGTACCCCACATGTCACCAACCCACCGCAGGTACAGATATGTAAATGGCTGCATGTGAATGTGTCAGCAGAATGTGTACATCCCGCATGTAGTATGTACCCGTCCAAACCATGTAGGTTTGCATACGACACGGTGCACATAACTGTACACATGTGGACAAGTCGGGTCGTTGGACCACCGCATCGATGATTATCTATGCAGTGAAGTCGATCACATATAGCGGAACAGGTGCCTACCAAACAGGACGTCCTAACAGGGTGCTACAGGCAAAGAAGGGGAAGCTCGGACATCACATGTGGAGATTAGCGTAGCTGGACTGACAAATACACAATGGTCAAGGTAAAGGACGGAACAACATGCATATGGCCGGATGGATGTTGTTCGTAAAATATATAGAAACACATATGAAGTTCCAGTTTACACTCGAAATACTATATAATGCATTAAATTGTACCGTACAATATGGCAGTAGAACTAAGCCTGCATGTAATTGGTGAAGCTAAGCTGTACTGTGATGGAATTCTGAACTTGGCAGTAAGCAGTACAGCAGGCTCATGTCTGTCAGCATTAATTATTTGCTGGGTTACAGAACAATAAATGTATGTACATGCATAACAGCACTCCTTCCCCAGAGGAGGATGGCCTTGTGAGCTTTATCGAAGATAACAGTACAACTCCTTACCAGAGAGACAAAGCAACGTATTAAGAAATTAACTGTCCACTGTATCGTAATAGTCTAGGGTCCTTGAAACAGCTACAATCACAGAAGGACACTGTAATGTACAAGGTGCCTTGCAAGGCTGTGTTATTCCCATGGGAAAACATTTTAAAGGCACGACCCCAGCACCCACGTATGTATAGACTATTGCGGACCATAGTGATGGAAATGCCCTGTGACCGACCACGTCAGTAAGGTGGGCAAAAGCTGATTGTAAACACTATATAAAGAAACAGCTGACTGTATAGAGTCAGACAAAACTCACATACTTGGACTGTACATTATTTAGCCTGCCTGTGTACACTACTAAGACTTTCCGAACCCGAGCCTCCTGTGTTATCGTCTGTCACTTAGAAAAGCCTACTGATAACTACAGTCTGGTTTTAACAACGTATTTCACATTGTGATCTTTGTAATCCGGAATTCCCTTGGTAAGCTACAGGTCAGAGTGCATGGCTGGTTAGACATGTACGCTGGAGAATATGCATAAATGGTTCTTCTTGAATGAAAAGACCTCCGACTGAATTGTTGTGTGTAAAGAGGCTGTTTACTGTCTGATCTGTGGCTGAAAAGCGGGAAACTGGATCCCAAGAAGAAAACGTGCAGCCTTAAACAGGAGGCCCAGGTAAGGAGTGTTTGCCTTTTTGTCTCTATTGTAGATCAGGGACCGGACTTCATTGTGTTTCTGTTAACAGTAGTGATAGCGGGTCGAAGACCTACCCACATACTGTTAAATCTGAACATAGGTCAGGGGAACACACAGCAGAGTAAATAGTGATTGTAGACACTACAGTGGATACAGGGAAGGAGACACCACGTGGTATGGCAGAAGGGTACGTAGCAGTCGTGTAGAGGATATGGGAGATTATCGAAGAAACAGATCATGTGAACCGCGTCTGACGGGTGACGTGAAGAATATGCAATCGCAGAGAGCACATAATGTGAGTTACGCAGCAAAATGGGGTAATAAATATGCATTGATGGTATATTACACAGAATATCGTTACTGAAACATTGTAATCCCTGAAAATCTGATGCACATGTTCCAGGGTAAACACCTGTTCCACCCTGAGAGGGACAGTCCCTCTTTGGCCAGCCGTGTCCTGTAAACAAACCGAACTAATGGCAAATGTCCTGATATCTCAGGACAAACATTTCCCAGATATCTATCAAAATGGTAGCATAAAACAGTATATTTGTATGTGGAACAGCAAAATATAATAATAAACAGAATAAGCAACTGAAATGCTACAACAATTGGTCGCTCTCCTGGCAAAACGTTAATTCCTGTCTTATGTACTGGCCGTGGGTATGCATTTACCAGGAAAATTACACGTTCCGAACACTAATGTCCCACATTGTGCATTTGATAAGGTGGCAGCCCTAAGATGTGCAGGCGACAAAACAGCGACAATTGGGTATCCGTCATGCACATCGGTGGACTGAGGTAGTGTACCGAAGGGAACAGAACACTACAAATGGCTAAGCATCATACGTACACAGAGAAGATCATAATACAGTAGTACCGATAGCCCCCCCCCACAACCCCCTACCACCTCCGATACCACATCCAGGATATTAAGCGGGAGGGCAGGCTAGTCCCCACATGTAATCCTGTGGCAACAGAGGTAGCACAACGAACAAATGTAACAGAAGCTATTGAAACCACATCCAGAACACGTAACATACCTAGGGACACCCGAGTAAGAACACAGTACTAAAACAGAGTGAGGATATCTGTCAATTAATTGAAGTACCGAACCCTCATGCAGGACAGGAAGGCCAGGACCCAACCCCCGTAGCGTATAGACCGTGGACACCAGAAGATATCTGTAAAGTCATAGAGGGAATTCCACATCCACAAAGTAATCGCTATTCATCATGCAATACACCTGTATCTCCTGATCGGAAACCAAAAGGGGAATGGCGGATGGTACAGTATGTACAAGCTGTAAATCATGTAAGAATACTTAGGGTAGCGTTGGTGCCAGACCCACACACTATATTCAATGCTATGAACATGCCACAGAAGTATCTTACCGTGGTACATATAAGCTATGCTTACTTTGCAATACCTATACATCCACATAGTCCGTATTGCTTTGCATGTACAGTCAGGGTGACAGATACAGCCATACCCGCTATCGCGGGATACTGTGAAAGTACAACGATATTCTCACAGGGGATGGCTAGCTACATTCCGGTGTTAACTCCACCCGGGGCCAGTCAAGTTCTACTTTATTTGGATGATATTCTGCTTGTGGCCCCTACCCAGCAGCAATGTATGGAAGATACAATAGCATTACTGAGATAATCAGCAGAACAGGGACATAAAGTAAGCAAGCATAAATTGCAACTACAGAGAATACAGGTCAATTACCTGGCATATCTGGTATCCAAGTAGGGTAGAACATCACATGACGATAGGAAGGTAGCAATATAATAAGCACCCAAGCCAACTAACAAGAAGGGAATGATGTCCTGTCTGGGCCGACTAACACTTGTCAAATCTGGATACCAAACAATGCTGTGGAATCCGCTGTATTGTTTGCTTTAACCTTTAATACACCTATGGCAGCACAACACATACTACACTGGATTACAGTAGCACAAACAGCGTTCTGCAGACTACAACGATTGATAGCCTCAACAGCTGTAGTAGGTCTCGTGAATAATCATAACACATGTTGTCAGACCGTAGATTGTAAGCGGAGATATATGACGTCAGTCTTGATGCAACAGCAGGGAAGTAAGCAACGCTACATAGCTGACTACTCATTGCAGTTGGACACTGTGGCATGGTCAGTGCCACATTGTGTACAGGCAGTTGTTGTAGCACCCATGGCAGTACAGGCCCCGGCCGTAATGTTACTAGACCACCCTCTCACTGTGAGAATGTCTCATGCAGTTGCGATCAGTCTGCTGCAAGAGAAGATAGCATTCCTGACCCGTGCTAGACATTTGTCATGTCTGACCATACCACTGAGTCAACCTCACATGGTGATTGAACGTTGTACAACATGAAACCCATCAACGTCACGTCCGACACCTGTGTATGGCACACCACACAGTTGCCTATACGAAATGGATTAAATAACTACACACAGACATGATATCACTGATATACCCTTAGATGATGCAGAGGTGACAGTTAATGTGTACGGATCATGTAGACAGAGTCCTACAGGAACGAATCAAGTAGTTTATGCAGTAGTTGTTGATAATGACATTGTAGACGGCCAAACCCTGCAGCATAACGTGTCTGCTCAAGCAGCAGAATAGATAGCTTTAACACGTGCTGGTACTGTAGCGGAAAACTGATGTGTGGACATATGTCCCGATAGTCAGTCTGTTGTCTGTGCAGTGCATGTTTAAGAGCAGCAGTGGAAGAATAGGGGAATGATAACATCCACCGGTAAACCGATTAATCATGCGCATACGAACTTGAATGCATTAGACTCCATGCAGTTACCCACTGAAGTAGGTAATCGTAAATGTGCAGGGCATACAAAGCAACAGGATAACAGTAGGAAAGGTAAGGCATGAGCTCATGCACCTGCAAAACAAGCAGCGTCACAGTTGGAAAGTGTTTGTGTGAATGAGGAATGACAAACCTCAGACAGTTTAGATGTAGAAACTGTACAAACAATGCAAACAGCAACTACGAAAGCAGAAAAGCCGACGTGGTTATGACGAGGAGCAATCCTTGAACACGGACTGCACATATCCACAGTGAGAAAGCCAATATTAACGTATAATGTATTCAGATATGCGGCTTTGTGGAGCCATGGGTAGAGACATGTCTCAACAGGGGGGATGGTACATTTGGTTAACAGAATACCCCTAACATACGGAATTACGAACCACATACAAACCTCATGAGCAGCGTTTCACGTTTGCAGTACATATCATGCACAGGGAGTATTTAAACCGAAGGGAGTGAGTTTACCTACACCACCATAACCGTTCCGTACTATTTGTATGGAGTTCATACATCTGCATAAATGTGAAGGGAACAAATACTGTTTAGCGATTACAGATATATATAATCAAAATGGGTAGAAGCATTCCCAACCATTAATCCGGATGCAGCAGCAGTGGCAAAGGTGCCAGTAAAATAAAGTATCCCTAGATCTGGCATGCTGTAAAGAAGCTACAGTGACAATAGAACACATGTAGTGAACCAGACAATCACGCTACCTGGGGGATTACTTCGTATTACCATGAATGCCAATTGCATGTACAACCCACACTCAGCACGACTGCTGGCGCCGTAGTATGGGATCCCGAGAAATAAGTAGAGGAGGTTGGTGGGTGACATCCAGATGAGTTACATGAGCTGTCTACCTCTAGCATTGCTGAGCATGACAACAGTTCCAAATGTAAAGTGCTGCACCCACTTCGAAGTAGTATGTGGAATGGCATATCATGTGCCACAGTGGAAAGCTGTCATGCCTGCAGAGCCGGAGGTCGATGACTCAGTAGTAGGTGACATGAGAGGACTGTTAACTAGTAACACTGTTCTTCAGTTAAAGTCTGTTACAGATAAGAGCAAACGAAGACGGACGCATAGCTGACACCAGTATCCTGTGTGTATGTCACTGTGATCCAAAGAACATTATTGCCAAGTGGACATTGCGAATGTCTGTACCGGGTACTGTTGGCAACGCCTACCGCAGTAAAGTTTGCAGAGAGGTCGTCCTGGGTCCACCTCACATTTCTCAAACCGGTAAAGGATATCAAGTCTGATTGACATCTTGGAGCTGATATACCAAAGAGCCCGAATCACCTGGCCAAGACTGTATAACAATACAAAGCAACCCCAAAGACATTTATGTTTGCTGTCCTAATGATTATACACCTATTAACCATGTTTGTGTTTACGTTACAATTTCTGGGACCTTACCTGCATATAACTACACGGATACAAATAGTGATACGTGATGAACTGGCCACAGAGTGTCTTCCACACTTCAACAGATACCTAGGCATGATGCGTGTGCATATAGAGACTAGGAACACTTTAAATTGCTGTGTTTGTACTGCCATACGTACATCATATGGAGGACTTCCGATGCATGTTGTCCCCTTGGGGATAGATTGAGACTTGTGAATATCTACACTTTGATACAGGTTCTGTGAGATCACAGGACAACGTGGCAATGTACTTACCTGTTACACAAAAAGGAATTGTATGTTATCATAAACATGATACTGTTTCAGTTGGTGGGAGTATTTGTAACATAACTGTGTCTTACGAATGTCATATAACAGCCAAAGATCACAGTACTACTTGTAGCACCATTCCTAATTTGTATTGAAACATCATGAGAACAATGTTGAAGGATGTGCAGAAACATCCTGAATTGTATAAACAGTCCTCTGTTAGGGACAGGAATATGTTACATGCAGAGGTGACCCGCATCAGTATTAAAGTAGAATATTGTTATGTTGTTTGTGGGAAATAAGCATATCAATGGTTACCTGGGAATTGGTCCGGCAGTTGTTATTTGGGTTATCTGCCTCCAGTCACATGACATACTGTACAATTGCCTGTGGGTGCGAAACGAACTATAACACATATAGCTCGAAGAACTGGGAACACAGTCGAGAAACCTACTAATCCAGTGGGTGAAATGGAAGCTGTTCTGACATGTCAGTCTTCTGCAAGAGATAAAGGAATATCGATTCATATGGACTTGAGTGACAGCGTCACAACCTGGGCTGGAACACCCCCAGCTTCTGGAGTAGTGAAATCAATCAGGGAACAGAGGAAGTTATCAAAACCTGTCGGAGGAAGGATGAATGTGGCTTCCCGCTCCTGAACATGTGACTGATGAACTGGATGCAATGAGAACTGTTGTGTCACAAAATGTAATAGTGCACGACTGCACCGTGGCGCTGAGAATTGGTACGTGCGCGCTTACTGAAGAAGATCGCTGTGTCCAACTACCACATGAAGAGACCAAAAGCAACGCCCACCTACAGGTAATATAGCAGGTGTCATCCATGGCGGAAACAGGCCCAAACCCACTGACGAACCATTTCCGCAAACCATTGGGTGGATGGGGTCAGTCATACTGAATATCATGATTGCCATTTGTGTTGTTCTGCTCATATTGGGAGCATGTGTCTAGTGCGGGATACTGTGCATGTAAGTATTAGTCAGGGACCCTGGCGACATACCTGTACCCGAGACTATGTATCAAGACCTGTAGTGGTATTTGTCAATAGAAAATGCAATCCTACTTGCAATGTACAACAAATTACTTGCCTAGTTAAACGTTCCACAGAGGAAGAGGCTAGGGAATGAAATAATGTTGTAGATGTTTCTGGATAGAGTAGAAGCAATCAAAGGAGGGAGAATGTTAGCAAAATACATATTTAAACATAGATATGACGTGCAACTTTAGAAGCAAATAGTGTATAATGCATATTATTCTACCTGACAATATAGCAGTACAGCTTCTCATGCATGTAATTGCTTGTAGTGTAGCTGCAGTGTGATTGAACCCTAACCCTAGCAGTAACCAGTGCAGCAGGTGTATGTCAGTCAGCATTACTCATCTGCTCGGTTACAGAATAATACATGTATGTACAGGTATATCTGTCATCCTTCCACTGAGGAGGATAGGCTTGTGAGCTCTAACACAGAGTACAGCTGCACAGCAGAGAGACACAGGAACCTAGTAGGACACGGAGTGAGGATTGGATATGAACAGTGTTGCAACCGTGACAGAGCAGAATTTACCGAAGTACAGTCTAAGTGAATATGTGGCTCGCAAGGTTGGGCTATCCTCATGGGAAAACATGTAATAAGCATTACCTGAGCACTGTTGTAGGAATACAATGTTCTGTACTCTAGCAATGTAAATGCCTTGTGACTCACCACATCATTAATGTGTGCAAAAGATGATAGTATACATAATGCTCATACAGATGTAACATGTATAGAGTTGAACAAATGTCTAAACTTTTACTGCATACCCCTTTGCCTCCTGCTGCACAGTAGTAAAATGTTATTAATCCCAGCTTCCTGTGTTAATGAGTGTCATTTTGAAAATACGAATGAGTGTTACAGTTTGATTTAAAAGACTTAATTGCCAGATGTTTACGTTCTAGCATGGGAATAGGTCAAGCCAAACATCACAATGTCCATGTGTACCACATACACACAGCCAATAACACGCAGTAGTAGTGCATGAAGGCATACACGACTGTGGGAATAGTACAGGACATATGGCACGTGCCAAGTGCAGATGTATGACACAAACCCCAGGATGGGTGTCCCTGCAAAGAGGAACATGTGTCAACTACACCTCCCACAGATGTACCGGCAATAAAAACACATGGCAAACACACAGACACACTACTGTCCAACACATGACTGCAACGGAGCCTGGTCAAACACCAACATGAAGCACGCACAAACAGGGACTTGAGTAATGTTTGCCTTAACACCCCCCCATAGGCCAAAGAAGAATAGAATGGACATATGCATGTAATGCTGTGAAGGATGTGTGGTAGTCCTCAGTATCACAGTGTAAGGGACACAGATACACTGTCATAAACCGTGACGTATGTGCAACGTACACAGCATACCTGCATGTAATACAGAGGACAATCATGTGCCACAGAAATATACAGTGGCGAAAGAGTATAGTGGATAGACAATTGTACATGTCACGAACTATGAATATAGGTTCACACGTCCATAGGTACAGGGTAGGCCATTGTCCCAGGCCCAGCCATAATACTACACCATAGTCAGGATGACTTTGCCAACCTTCTGTGCTTCAGATGAAATACCCATGATATTGCTGTATCTCCGTCAAGCACTGATAATGATGTAATCCCTGGCCTATACCTGCAATTCTCCATCCAATGGACAACATAGCTGCGAACAAGGCTAGGAAGGATGTCTGTCTCACATGTACTGTGATGTAGATCCACAGCATAATGAGTGTCTGGGTGATATATGTGTCACTCAAACACATCCCATTAATGACCGTGACAAGGTAAATGACACCTGCCCTAGTGGTTCTGAGGGATGCGGATACAGTAGGTGAAGCATACACATGACATATGGGTTGACATGGCCTCGTATGTCAGGCACAGGTCAACACTAAACAGCAGGTATGTGACGTGATGTGGCAGGGGTCCTACATGTGGGGCAGCATTACACAAAATGGTGTCATCCTGCATCTGTACAACAATCAACCTATGTGTGCTTCCCAGCTGCTGTAGGTGTATGGTCAGATACAGTCTGAATGGGGCAATGTAGTAGATCATAGGTGTAACACGTAATGGGTCCAAGGAGACAATGACCTAGCCTGATGTAGATGTGAATCCCTGCACCAACAGGTGGGCAATGTAGAAGACCCACACAACCACGATAGCAACGTGTGTGTGGAATGAATGGTGACCGTCAAACACTGTCCCCTGATCCCTGGTAATCACCACTGTGCTGAGTGGACAGCCACCTATATGCTGGACAGGGGTGACCTAGTAGTTCTCCACAGGTATGATGTTGCATTACGTCGCATTTAGCTGTGGGACATGTCCCTGACAGCAGATATGCATACCTGGGAGGCACCTCCGAAGGATATCTGTGTCAGATGTCTGTCCCACTATGGCACCTGTTTTGCAGTCATCTACAAACACTGTTGCCCATAGCACCCCTGTGTGTGCCTGTACCGTGAAAATGTAGGTGTATGACAGGAGTGCAGACATGGAAGGGCCCCATGGGACACCACTTGTGACAGGCAGTAGGTCTGACATGCTGCCAGCAACTATGACCGTGTGGGTTGTGTCACATAGACAGTTTACAACACATTCTGTGATGTGCGTGTTCACATCCCAGGCAATGGGTTTATCAACGATACCTGAGGGGGGTAATGTGATGAAGGGCTTTGCCAGGTCGAGGTAGGCTGTATGGACTGCAACACCCCCATCAGTGGCCTTGGCGACTGTCCCAAAAATGTCAACCATGCTTTAAAGGCATGAACCGCTCCTGAACAAGACAAACCGTGTGTGATGCAAAGTATGTATGTCCCCTATGCAGTCATGTACGAGCTGCAGTATGATCCCTCCCCATGTCTTTGCAGATAGGTCTCCTCAGGGTAATGGGACAGTAATAACCAGCCTCAGTGGAGGTATTGGCCTTGTGACGTGGGACTACAGTTGCCATGTGACACAACCTGGGTACCCTACCTGAGGTGAGGCTACAAAGAAATAGCTGTCCTAACTGTGGGTCCAATTCATAAATGAGATAGTGGAGTACACAGCGGGGTCAGCAGCTGGTCTCATGGATGCTATGTCCACTACCCTGGAGAGAGCATGTCCCACCTGTGTGTCACAGAACATTTGGTGACCACAAACCACTGGTACACACATCTCCTCATGTGTGGGGGAGGGTGTGGAGATGTCCTCACTGGACTTGTCAGCCTGTATGTTGGCAATGTGTGTATGTTGAGTAAACCCCACCTCTATGTGAACCCAGTCAGAGCATATGTGGGAGTGAGCCCCCAGGTGTCGAGCATAGCAACTGAAGGTGGTATGATTGTTAGCCAGGTCCATGTAGGTATATCTGTGGAATGTGCCCTGGACAATTTCATGACAGTGTGTAACTCTACACATATGTTGACCAAGGGTGTCATACCTCACAAGGTGTCTGCTCCACCTTGTAGTAGCCACCTCCTCGTGTTGTACATCCTGTGTATGGCTGGGGTACACCACACTGGATGCTTGGCATTGGTACAGTGAACCACAGTTGGGTAAGTGAATGACTGGCTCATGCAGTCCTGTAGGTACTGGTAGATGGCAAATGTGATTGATGCAGTGGCTGCCGTACTGTCGACCACTGGCTCAGGGTCCTCAAAGGAGACCACAGTACTGTGCAGAATTGTGTAGTCTGCCTCTGAGCAAGCAATGTGTATGGTAACTGGCAACACTCACAGGAACGGATGCCAAAAGCAGAAGCCAATGTCCAAATAACATAGATCAACTTCTGCATGACAACATGTCTTATCATACATGTATTGACACGTGTCTGCTAATTACAATTGCAAATGGCCGGTAAGAGTGGCCTAAAGTTCCCGTGATGTACACAGTCTGGGGGTGTTGTTCCGATAATAAAGTGGAAATACCTCCCAATCGTGACCTCTGGGTATGGTATGAAAGTGGTTGTTAACCTGCAACATTGGATGTATAGCATTGGGTTCTGGTGTCGGAAGACATGGTTCCTGTAGCACAACACAGTATGGGTAGTCAAGCACACATCCGCGATTGCTGAACACACAGCATCAGTGAAACCCACTGCTCACAAGGACACAGTCCGACAAGCTCTACACTTTAAATATGCACAGTGGTGTCCATAGTCGGACCCAAAAATTGACATCACACGAGATTCACGTCTTCTTTCAATACGTACCTGAACTCATTGTCGTCACAGGTACACATATGCACCGCAAGCGTGTTTAATGTTGCTGATAGCTGTCCATGTAATGCAGCACAGATGCAGAGAAATACCCAGGGTACCGGGTCCATAGAACAGCGTCCACATCACAGTCCCGCACACATGAAGGATGTGTAATGTGTACAGTCGATTGTTGCAGTCAAGGGATTCTGGGTATGCAAATGTGGTGCTCGGTGTTGTTTGGCAGATACTCCGTTGTCCCGCTCCGTAGGAGGGATGTGGGTATAGCACGTGCCTTACGCACCAGTAATGATGCAAAGCATCCACCAGATACTGGTAAAAGCGGGTATGAAATGTGGCCAGCCCTATATCAGTGTCCAGTAGGCAATTCCCATGGATGGACAAGTGTACGACCAAGATGGAACCTATAACTGGACACCTGATGGAATTATACAGCTGCAGTGAGGCATAACACAGGAAATACTGATAGGGATTACAGTAGACACTCCCCATACACAGCCAGACCGCCGTGCGAATACCGACCTACACACCAGTCGATCTGCCAGCAACAACATGAGGATCACTCGCTGCCATACTGCGGAACAAATGGGCGACCTGTGGGACACATACTAATGGCACACTAACAACTTCAACTAGGAAGGTCATAGGATGTTTCAACACTGGCGTTCCCGCATATAATGAACATCCTTCAATGAATAAATACGGTATACATGTTGTGGCTGTGTTATATTGACAATACAGTGGCGTATATGTCCTACTGGGCCTTTTGAAGATTACCTAAAGCAGTTGCCAACCTGCAGCATGACATCCATACCATTTGGGTTACTCGTAGTAGGACACGGGTTCCGTAGCACAACATAATATGTGTAGTCAAATACACATCCGCGATTGGGGAACATACAGCAGCGTTCCCAACCACTTGCCAGATGGACACAGTCCAACATGTTCTACATTCTACATATGCACATATGTGTCCATTGTAGGACCCAAAAATTTCCTATAGCAGTGGCGACCCGCTGCGGTTGAGAGATACTGATGAACTACAGACGTCACTACGGCACAGCTGCAGATATGCATCACTAGCGTGTTCAAGGTTGTTGACAGCTGTCCATGAAATGCGGGACAGATGCACAGAAATCCACAGATTGTGTAGTCTACACATGTGCGCCCATATCCCATTCCCGCACGCATGGAGGATTTCAATGGGTACTGTCGAGGGTTGCAGCCATGGGCTCTTGGGTATGCAGCAATGGGTGTCGGAGACGATTGGCAGATGATCCAATGTCCCGCCCCGTGGGAGGGATGTGGGTGCAGAACATGGCTTCCCCCCCACCAATAATCGCAATCGTCCACCGGAGAATGCAACATGCAGGTGTGACATGGGTATAGCCGTACACCAGTGTCCCGTAGGCATTTTCCAAGGATGGACAAACGTACGGACATAATGGTACCCATAATAGCAAACCTGGTCAAATCACACAGCTGTAGCAAGGCATAACACGGGAAATACAGATGGAAACAACAGTAGACAGGCCCCTTAGAAATCCATCCAGCCGTGCGAATCCCCGTACACAGCAACCAAGCTGCTAGCAAGTATGTGGGGATCACCCGCTGCCACTCCGCGGAACATACGGGCGACCTGTGGAACACATGGTAATGGCACACCAACAACGTCAACTAGGAAGGTCATAGCATGGTTAACGTATGGCGTTCCCACCCATAAAGAACATCCTGTCATGAATAAATAGGGTCTACATGTACCGGCTGTGTTATAATGGCAATACAGTGGCGGATAGTTCACAATGGGACCCCTGAGGATTACGTCAACCAGTTGCCAACCTGCAGGACTACAGCAACACCATATGGGTTACTTATGGAAGGACACGGGTTCCGTAACACTACATAATATGGGTAGGCAAACAGACATCCGCGACTGGGGAACATACAGCGGCAGTTGAAACCACTGGCCGAATGGACACAGTGCACCATGCTCTACACTTCACATATGCACATTGTTGTCCATAGTAGGACCCAAATATCTGTCCTTAGGTGTTGGCAACAGGCTGCTATTGTGCGACCCAGAAGAAGTGACAGCCGTGACTACGGCACAGGTAGATATAAGCACCACAAGCGTGTACAAGGGTGATGACAAGTGTCCATTAAATGCAGGACACATGAATCGGACTCCACAGGTCGCCGTGTCCAGACACGTGCATTCACATCCCATTCCCGCACACATGAAGGATGTGCAATGGGTACTGTCGAGGGTTGCAGTCAAGGGAGTCTGGGTATGTAGACTCTGGGCCGGTGTTGCTTCGCAGCCAATCCTTTGTCCTGCCCCGTGGGAGGGATGTGTGCGTAGCACATGCGTCACTCTCCGCTAATAATGCAAACCATCTACCGGAGAATGCAAAATGCAGGTGTGAAATGTGTACAGCCCTATACCAGTGTACAGTAGGCAATTCACATGGATGGACAAGCGTATGACTAAGATGGCACCCATAACTGCAAACCCGGTGGAATTACACTGCCGTAGTAAGGCATTACACAAGTAATACACATAGGGACTACAGTTGACATTCCCCATACAACAAACACAGACAACCAGCCGATGAAGTCCAAAGCAAAGACGAGGTACTGTAGGGACCGTCACTGACCACTCAGAGCACACCAGGAATTAAAGGCAGTCACCATAGTCTATTGGAGCCCACTTCGTCTGCTTCATAAGCAGACTTAGTCAGAATACATACACTGCAGTCCAACCTACTACATTTAAAAGCATTAATTGGTCAGTACATTAGATGTGCTAGGTACTAATTACATGCCTTAAAGGCAGACAAGCAAACAAACCTTACTTGGGTTACAGATCCCACACAGTGAGGACATCAGACATTGCTTCGAAAGGTACAGTCTTCATCGGAAAATAGAAATATATGTACATATATGAAAGATGAACCAACAGAAAATGTCTTCCAAATGTCTGACTGTGTAAGATACATATATATGTCCTACGGATTGTGCCAATATATTAACAGAACTGCAGACACCTAGTAATATAAATGAACCATAATATATACACATAAACCGTATGATTATGACTACTGTAAAATAGACCAACGAAATGTAAAGATTCACAATGTGCTAATGTAAATATTCATGTAGAAGGTTACTTAAATAAATCAATTCAGACATCCATGTCTAAATACTAACACAAGGCCAGCGAGGTGCTTGCCCTCACATGTACTGGGATGTTGTTCCACAGCATAGTTTGTGTCTGGGTGATGAATCTGTCCCAACAACACGTTCGATTAATGACAGTGTCAAGGTGTACGTCAGCTGCCCTTGTGGTTCTGAGGGATCTAACTTATTTTCGTGAAGCATACTCATCAGATCTGGGTTCGACATAGCCTTGTATGCCAGGCACGGGTCACCTCTGGGCAAGTGGCATGCAACTGTATACAGCTGGATTTCTTTCAGTCGGTCAGTATAACACATGTACCTGAGCCCCTGCATCTGTTTGTCGATGAACTGTTGGTGCCTTTCCAGCTGCTGCAGGTGTTGGGTCAGATACATTCTGAACGGGGCATTGTACCCAATCATAGGTCTAATGAGTGATGAGTACAAGGGGACAATGACCTCCCCTGATCTACATGTGAATCCCTTCATGATGATGTGGGCAATGTGGATGGTCTACCTAACTATGTTAGCAACATGTGTGTCTAACGAACGGTTAACAACAACACGTGTCCCCAGATCACTGGTAACCCCCTCTGTGCTCAGTGGATTGCCACCTATATGGTAGCTCGGGGTAACCTTGTTCTTCCCGAAGGGTATGCCTATGCATTTCCTTGCATTTAGCTGTAGGACATGTCTCTGGTACCACTTATCAACATCTGTGAGGCACTCCTGAAGGATATCTGTGTCAGATGTGTGTCTGACTTTGGCACCCGGTTTGCAGTCATCTGCAAACATTGTCACCCATAACCCCCCTGTGTATGCGTGTACATTGGAAACGTAGATGCTGAGAAATAGTGGACCCAGGACTGAGCCCCATGGGACACCACCTGTGACTGGCTGTGAGTATGACATGGCGCCAGCAACTATGGCCATGTGTGTTCTGTGACGTAGCCAGTTTGCAACCCATATGGCGATGTATGGATTTACATTCAAGATGACGGGTCTATCAATTATACCCGAGGGAGGTATTGTGTCGAAGGCCTTTGCCGGGTTGAGGTAGGCTGTATGGACTGCTTTACCCTCATCAATGGCCTTGGTGACGGATTCTACAAAGTGAAACACGTGTAAAAGGCAGGATATGACTCTGACCAAGCTAAACTGGGTTGTATCCAATGTATGCGAGTCCCCTATGTCTTTATCTATGTGTTCCATTATGATCCATCTCCATGGCTTTGCAGATAAGGCTTGTCAAACTAATGGTATGGTAATAACCAGGGTCAGTGGAGGCACCATCTATGTGGAGTGTGACTACAGTCGCCCTGTGCTACTACTCGGGTACGTATCCTGAGGTGAGGCTAAGATTAAACAGCTGTCCTAAGTGTGGGTTTAATTCCCCATAGAGTTCCTGGAGTACACAGCTGGGACACCATCTGGACCCATGGATGCTGTGTTGACTGCCTTGGGGCTGGATGTGGGTAATGCTGGACATACCCACAGCAGACGTGGCGTTCGAGTCCGATGCCCAAGGGACCACACACATAGCCGGCCTTAGGCATAGGCCAAGTAGGTAGCCGTCTAGGGCGTTGCTCTACTCGGGGCACCTTTACAGACTCTATTTGGTGTAGGTAGACCAGGAGGGGGGTAGCGGGTGATGTATCGGTGGCAACTTCTGCCTAGGGCACCACTTAACCTAAGGCCACTCTTCCCGTGGGTAATAAAGCAGTACCCACACCCAGACGCGGGTCATTGCTAGGGTCATTGCTAGTATGGCATATCATCTATGTCAAGAAACCATATATCCCCAGACATAATGACACAGCATAATGCCTGTTCGCCCAAAGGCAGACATACGTCACCCGCGGTGCGGACGTACTGCGCGAGATGTCCGTTAACAATGTCGACATAGTCTCGCTTTGTGAAACAAACTCCACATAGACATTCAATACTAAACAGCGACGGAGAACCCGATGTCCTCGTGGCTGAGCTGTTCAACCTGTTCCGCCATGTGAAATGTGTGTAGCACAGCGGAACCGGCCCAAACCAAGCAACGGACATGTCTGTGGCTCAGTGAAAGTCGTCACGCAATGGTAAACCCCTGTAATATTGCGACACAGGCCATACATATGGAGGGTTAGTAATGGAAATTGGTCCGTTCGACCAGACCATGTGCAATTAGTATAACAAGATCTACAACGGGTACACCGGCCAATCGGCGCACACGGTTACGAATAAATGGGGGGGGGCCGTGACATGGTACCATGGACACGGACAAAACGTGCCCATGTGACTCATCTAACATTCGTACAGGGTCAGGGCAGTCCCGTACAGTGGGCGGACAAGACCAAACCCAAAGCACCACAGCAACACCCTGACAATCGAAGGCCTGTATGCATATGGGATATAAGCACCTGTCATCTGAACAGCCCTGCGGTGACGACATATGCATCCTGGGCCATGAGCGAGGGGGAATTAGGAATGTTCAACATGCAGTACCGCACCTTTCCCAGCAGGAGAATGGATGCCTGTGACGTGCGTGTGTGCGGGGGGGGGGATATGTAAATGTACATAGGTACCATGGGTATGCATATTAATGACAACGAACAGCTAACGTGTACTGGTCACAGTAACCGGCAAACGTGAATGCAGTCACGTTTGAATTACGACTATAGAACATATAGATGTGCACATGCGTAATCGTCCATGCTGCAAAGACTGTTACATATATAAAGCTGTAAGTGCTTTATGCACACGTCCGTCAACCGGATCAGACATATGTTACCGGAATAGTCACAACTAACGCAAACCACGTAATCACACAGACACTGTAAACATATATAAACGGACTATGGATATGCATGTGCGCCTGCGCGTAACCCACAATCCGGACATGCGAGTGTGCGTGTGCGTGTGTGATCCAGTGGAACCAGGGAAGGTTACGGATGTCTCCTCCACACATTTACATCCATAATTGTGGAATATATGCTTAAATAGTACTTATTGATTCCATGCTTTGTTATCGTAATGCTACTATTATACACATTGATATACAATATCCTGATCAACACACTACATTCTAAGGTGCACTCACAACAAGTATCAACTATGTGTCAGGATACTGATTGTATTTACCAATATTGTATATATATTAACACATTGTTGCCGTATTATCGTTTCCATGAAGTAATGTATGCAACACTGATTTGTATATGTCACGTTATAATCAAGACTTGGAGCACTGTCCACCTAACTATGAGCAGGTTTATTTATTATCTCGCTTTAAACCGACTCTGCAGGAAGTGTATAAGGGACGGCTATGTCATGCATTCCGTGCTCCGACGATGCCCCATGTTAGTAGGTGAAAGAGCTCAGTATCCTTTCACTGTGGAGTCTATCGTATTTGACAGTGTCTGTTTCTGCCGATATATATTCCATAATGTCGTTTATGAAGATGGGCAGGACGCAAGGTTTGCTGTATTTCCGCATACTGGCACGTGGATATAGATAGGCCATGTAATACTAACGATGGGTAGTCAAGCAGACATCCACGATTGGGGAACATACAGCGGCAGTCAATACCACTGGCCAGATGGTGACAGTCCAACACGTTCTACACTTTACAGATGCACAGCGGTGTCCATTGTAGGACTCCAAAAATTAAGGCGTTAAGACCTTTATCCATCGGGATCAGCCAATCAGAGTACAAACCGTGACTACGGCACAGCTAGACATATGCACCACCAGCGTGTTAAAGGTTGCTGATACCTGCCCATGACATGCAGGACATATGAACAGAGGTCCCCAGACCGCCGTGTCCATACATGTGCGTCCATATCCCAGTTCCGCACACATGAAGGATGTGTCAGGCGTACCGTGGGGGTTGCAGCCATGGTATCCTGGGTATGCAAAATGGGGCTCGGTGTTGTTTGGCAGATAATCCGTTGTCCCGCCCCGTGGGAGGGCTGCGGGTACAGGATGTGCCTTAGTCCCCACTAAGGATGCAAAGCATCCATTGGGTAATGCTAAAGGCAGGTGTGAAATATGTTCAGCCCTACATCAGTGTCCAGTAGGCATTTCCCAAGGATGGACAAACGTACGGACAAGATGGCACCCATAATAGCAAACCTGGTGGAATCACACAGCCATAGTAAGGCATAACACAGGACATACAGATGGAAACAACAGTAAGGTGGGCAAAAGCTGATTGTAAACACTATATAAAGAAACAGCTGACTGTATAGAGTCAGACAAAACTCACATACTTGGACTGTACATTATTTAGCCTGCCTGTGTACACTACTAAGACTTTCGAACCCGAGCCTCCTGTGTTATCGTCTGTCACTTAGAAAAGCCTACTGATAACTACAGTCTGGTTTTAACAACGTATTTCACATTGTGATCTTTGTAATCCGGAATTCCTTAGTAAGCTACAGGTCAGAGTGCATGGCTGGTTAGACATGTACGCTGGAGAATATGCATAAATGGTTCTTCTTGAATGAAAAGACCTCCGACTGAATTGTTGTGTGTAAAGAGGCTGTTTACTGTCTGATCTGTGGCTGAAAAGCGGAAACTGGATCCCAAGAAGAAAACGTGCAGCCTTAAACAGGAGGCCCAGGTAAGGAGTGTTTGCCTTTTTGTCTCTATTGTAGATCAGGGACGGACTTCATTGTGTTTCTGTTAACAGTAGTGATAGCGGGTCGAAGACCTACCCACATACTGTTAAATCTGAACATAGGTCAGGGGAACACACAGCAGAGTAAATAGTGATTGTAGACACTACAGTGGATACAGGGAAGGAGACACCACGTGGTATGGCAGAAGTGCAATAGCAGTCGTGTAGAGGATATGGGAGATTATCGAAGAAACAGATCATGTGAACCGTCTGACGGGTGGCGTGAAGAATATGCAATCGCAGAGAGCACATAATGTGAGTTACGCAGCAAAATGGGGTAATAAATATGCATTGATGGTATATTACACAGAATATCGTTACTGAAACATTGTAATTCCTGAAAATCTGATGCACATGTTCCAGGGTAAACACCTGTTCCACCCTGAGAGGGACAGTCCCTCTTTGGCCAGCCGTGTCCTGTAAACAAACCGAACTAATGGCAAATGTCCTGATATCTCAGGACAAACATTTCCCAGATATCTATCAAAATGGTAGCATAAAACAGTATATTTGTATGTGGAACAGCAAAATATAATAATAAACAGAATAAGCAACTGAAATGCTACAACAATTGGTCGCTCTCCTGGCAAAACGTTAATTCCTGTCTTATGTACTGGCCGTGGGTATGCATTTACCAGGAAAATTACACGTTCCGAACACTAATGTCCCACATTGTGCATTTGATAAGGTGGCAGCCCTAAGATGTGCAGGCGACAAAACAGCGACAATTGGGTATCCGTCATGCACATCGGTGGACTGAGGTAGTGTAATCAAGGGAACAGATCACTACAAATGGCGAAGCAGCATGGGTACACAGAGAAGATCATAATACAGTAGTACCGATAGCCCCCCCCCACAACCCCCTACCACCTCCGATACCACATCCAGGATATTAAGCGGGAGGGCAGGCTAGTCCCCACATGTAATCCTGTGGCAACAGAGGTAGCACAACGAACAAATGTAACAGAAGCTATTGAAACCACATCCAGAACACGTAACATACCTAGGGACACCCGAGTAAGAACACAGTACTAAAACAGAGTGAGGATATCTGTCAATTAATTGAAGTACCGAACCCTCATGCAGGACAGGAAGGCCAGGACCCAACCCCTGTAGCGTATAGACCGTGGACACCAGAAGATATCTGTAAAGTCATAGAGGGAATTCCACATCCACAAAGTAATCGCTATTCATCATGCAATACCCCTGTATCTCCTGATCGGAAACCAAAAGGGGAATGGCGGATGGTACAGTATGTACAAGCTGTAAATCATGTAAGAATACTTAGGGTAGCGTTGGTGCCAGACCCACACACTATATTCAATGCTATGAACATGCCACAGAAGTATCTTACCGTGGTACATATAAGCTATGCTTACTTTGCAATACCTATACATCCACATAGTCCGTATTGCTTTGCATGTACAGTCAGGGTGACAGATACAGCCATACCCGGCTATCGCGGGGATACTGTGAAAGTACAACGATATTCTCACAGGGGATGGCTAGCTACATTCTGGTGTTAACTCCACCCGGGGCCAGTCAAGTTCTACTTTATTTGGATGATATTCTGCTTGTGGCCCCTACCCAGCAGCAATGTATGGAAGATACAATAGCATTACTGAGATAATCAGCAGAACAGGGACATAAAGTAAGCAAGCATAAATTGCAACTACAGAGAATACAGGTCAATTACCTGGCATATCTGGTATCCAAGTAGGGTAGAACATCACATGACGATAGGAAGGTAGCAATATAATAAGCACCCAAGCCAACTAACAAGAAGGGAATGATGTCCTGTCTGGGCCGACTAACACTTGTCAAATCTGGATACCAAACAATGCTGTGGAATCCGCTGTATTGTTTGCTTTAACCTTTAATACACCTATGGCAGCACAACACATACTACACTGGATTACAGTAGCACAAACAGCGTTCTGCAGACTACAACGATTGATAGCCTCAACAGCTGTAGTAGGTCTCGTGAATAAACATAACACATGTTGTCAGACCGTAGATTGTAAGCGGAGATATATGACGTCAGTCTTGATGCAACAGCAGGGAAGTAAGCAACGCTACATAGCTGACTACTCATTGCAGTTGGACACTGTGGCATGGTCAGTGCCACATTGTGTACAGGCAGTTGTTGTAGCACCCATGGCAGTACAGGCCCCGGCCGTAATGTTACTAGACCACCCTCTCACTGTGAGAATGTCTCATGCAGTTGCGATCAGTCTGCTGCAAGAGAAGATAGCATTCCTGACCCGTGCTAGACATTTGTCATGTCTGACCATACCACTGAGTCAACCTCACATGGTGATTGAACGTTGTACAACATGAAACCCATCAACGTCACGTCCGACACCTGTGTATGGCACACCACACAGTTGCCTATACGAAATGAATTAAATAACTACACACAGACATGATATCACTGATATACCCTTAGATGATGCAGAGGTGACAGTTAATGTGTACGGATCATGTAGACAGAGTCCTACAGGAACGAATCAAGTAGTTTATGCAGTAGTTGTTGATAATGACATTGTAGACGGCCAAACCCTGCAGCATAACGTGTCTGCTCAAGCAGCAGAATAGATAGCTTTAACACGTGCTGGTACTGTAGCGGAAAACTGATGTGTGGACATATGTCCCGATAGTCAGTCTGTTGTCTGTGCAGTGCATGTTTAAGAGCAGCAGTGGAAGAATAGGGGAATGATAACATCCACCGGTAAACCGATTAATCATGCGCATACGAACTTGAATGCATTAGACTCCATGCAGTTACCCACTGAAGTAGGTAATCGTAAATGTGCAGGGCATACAAAGCAACAGGATAACAGTAGGAAAGGTAAGGCATGAGCTCATGCACCTGCAAAACAAGCAGCGTCACAGTTGGAAAGTGTTTGTGTGAATGAGGAATGACAAACCTCAGACAGTTTAGATGTAGAAACTGTACAAACAATGCAAACAGCAACTACGAAAGCAGAAAAGCCGACGTGGTTATGACGAGGAGCAATCCTTGAACACGGACTGCACATATCCACAGTGAGAAAGCCAATATTAACGTATAATGTATTCAGATATGCGGCTTTGTGGAGCCATGGGTAGAGACATGTCTCAACAGGGGGGATGGTACATTTAGTTAACAGAATACCCCTAACATACGGAATTACGAACCACATACAAACCTCATGAGCAGCGTTTCATGTTTGCAGTACATATCATGCACAGGGAGTATTTAAACTGAAGGGAGTGAGTTTACCTACACCACCATAACCGTTCCGTACTATTTGTATGGAGTTCATACATCTGCATAAATGTGAAGGGAACAAATACTGTTTAGCGATTACAGATATATATAATCAAAATGGGTAGAAGCATTCCCAACCATTAATCCGGATGCAGCAGCAGTGGCAAAGGTGCCAGTAAAATAAAGTATCCCTAGATCTGGCATGCTGTAAAGAAGCTACAGTGACAATAGAACACATGTAGTGAACCAGACAATCACGCTACCTGGGGGATTACTTCGTATTACCATGAATGCCAATTGCATGTACAACCCACACTCAGCACGACTGCTGGCGCCGTAGTATGGGATCCCGAGAAATAAGTAGAGGAGGTTGGTGGGTGACATCCAGATGAGTTACATGAGCTGTCTACCTCTAGCATTGCTGAGCATGACAACAGTTCCAAATGTAAAGTGCTGCACCCACTTCGAAGTAGTATGTGGAATGGCATATCATGTGCCACAGTGGAAAGCTGTCATGCCTGCAGAGCCGGAGGTCGATGACTCAGTAGTAGGTGACATGAGAGGACTGTTAACTAGTAACACTGTTCTTCAGTTAAAGTCTGTTACAGATAAGAGCAAACGAAGACGGACGCATAGCTGACACCAGTATCCTGTGTGTATGTCACTGTGATCCAAAGAACATTATTGCCAAGTGGACATTGCGAATGTCTGTACCGGTACTGTTGGCAACGCCTACCGCAGTAAAGTTTGCAGAGAGGTCGTCCTGGGTCCACCTCACATTTCTCAAACCGGTAAAGGATATCAAGTCTGATTGACATCTTGGAGCTGATATACCAAAGAGCCTGAATCACCTGGCCAAGACTGTATAACAATACAAAGCAACCCCAAAGACATTTATGTTTGCTGTCCTAATGATTATACACCTATTAACCATGTTTGTGTTTACGTTACAATTTCTGGGACCTTACCTGCATATAACTACACGGATACAAATAGTGATACGTGATGAACTGGCCACAGAGTGTCTTCCACACTTCAACAGATACCTAGGCATGATGCGTGTGCATATAGAGACTAGGAACACTTTAAATTGCTGTGTTTGTACTGCCATACGTACATCATATGGAGGACTTCCGATGCATGTTGTCCCCTTGGGGATAGATTGAGACTTGTGAATATCTACACTTTGATACAGGTTCTGTGAGATCAGAGGACAACGTGGCAATGTACTTACCTGTTACACAAAAAGGAATTGTATGTTATCATAAACATGATACTGTTTCAGTTGGTGGGAGTATTTGTAACATAACTGTGTCTTACGAATGTCATATAACAGCCAAAGATCACAGTACTACTTGTAGCACCATTCCTAATTTGTATTGAAACATCATGAGAACAATGTTGAAGGATGTGCAGAAACATCCTGAATTGTATAAACAGTCCTCTGTTAGGGACAGGAATATGTTACATGCAGAGGTGACCCGCATCAGTATTAAAGTAGAATATTGTTATGTTGTTTGTGGGAAATAAGCATATCAATGGTTACCTGGGAATTGGTCCGGCAGTTATTTGGGTTATCTGCCTCCAGTCACATGACATACTGTACAATTGCCTGTGGGTGCGAAACGAACTATAACACATATAGCTCGAAGAACTGGGAACACAGTCGAGAAACCTACTAATCCAGTGGGTGAAATGGAAGCTGTTCTGACATGTCAGTCTTCTGCAAGAGATAAAGGAATATCGATTCATATGGACTTGAGTGACAGCGTCACAACCTGGGCTGGAACACTCCCAGCTTCTGGAGTAGTGAAATCAATCAGGGAACAGAGGAAGTTATCAAAACCTGTCGGAGGAAGGATGAATGTGGCTTCCCGCTCCTGAACATGTGACTGTTGAACTGGATGCAATGAGAACTGTTGTGTCACAAAATGTAATAGTGCACGACTGCACCGTGGCGCTGAGAATTGGTACGTCTTGGCGCTTACTGAAGAAGATCGCTGTGTCCAACTACCACATGAAGAGACCAAAAGCAACGCCCACCTACAGGTAATATAGCAGGTGTCATCCATGGCGGAAACAGGCCCAAACCCACTGACGAACCATTTCCGCAAACCATTGGGTGGATGGGGTCAGTCATACTGAATATCATGATTGCCATTTGTGTTGTTCTGCTCATATTGGGAGCATGTGTCTAGTGCGGGATACTGTGCATGTAAGTATTAGTCAGGGACCCTGGCGACATACCTGTACCCGAGACTATGTATCAAGACCTGTAGTGGTATTTGTCAATAGAAAATGCAATCCTACTTGCAATGTACAACAAATTACTTGCCTAGTTAAACGTTCCACAGAGGAAGAGGCTAGGGAATGAAATAATGTTGTAGATGTTTCTGGATAGAGTAGAAGCAATCAAAGGAGGGAGAATGTTAGCAAAATACATATTTAAACATAGATATGACGTGCAACTTTAGAAGCAAATAGTGTATAATGCATATTATTCTACCTGACAATATAGCAGTACAGCTTCTCATGCATGTAATTGCTTGTAGTGTAGCTGCAGTGTGATTGAACCTAACCCTAGCAGTAACCAGTGCAGCAGGTGTATGTCAGTCAGCATTACTCATCTGCTCGGTTACAGAATAATACATGTATGTACAGGTATATCTGTCATCCTTCCACTGAGGAGGATAGGCTTGTGAGCTCTAACACAGAGTACAGCTGCACAGCAGAGAGACACAGGAACCTAGTAGGACACGGAGTGAGGATTGGATATGAACAGTGTTGCAACCGTGACAGAGCAGAATTTACCGAAGTACAGTCTAAGTGAATATGTGGCTCGCAAGGTTGGGCTATCCTCATGGGAAAACATGTAATAAGCATTACCTGAGCACTGTTGTAGGAATACAATGTTCTGTACTCTAGCAATGTAAATGCCTTGTGACTCACCACATCATTAATGTGTGCAAAAGATGATAGTATACATAATGCTCATACAGATGTAACATGTATAGAGTTGAACAAATGTCTAAACTTTTACTGCATACCCCTTTGCCTCCTGCTGCACAGTAGTAAAATGTTATTAATCCCAGCTTCCTGTGTTAATGAGTGTCATTTTGAAAATACGAATGAGTGTTACAGTTTGATTTAAAAGACTTAATTGCCAGATGTTTACGTTCTAGCATGGGAATAGGTCAAGCCAAACATCACAATGTCCATGTGTACCACATACACACAGCCAATAACACGCAGTAGTAGTGCATGAAGGCATACACGACTGTGGGAATAGTACAGGACATATGGCACGTGCCAAGTGCAGATGTATGACACAAACCCCAGGATGGGTGTCCCTGCAAAGAGGAACATGTGTCAACTACACCTCCCACAGATGTACTGGCAATAAAAACACATGGCAAACACACAGACACACTACTGTCCAACACATGACTGCAACAGAGCCTGGTCAAACACCAACATGAAGCACGCACAAACAGGGACTTGAGTAATGTTTGCCTTAACACCCCCCCATAGGCCAAAGAAGAATAGAATGGACATATGCATGTAATGCTGTGAAGGATGTGTGGTAGTCCTCAGTATCACAGTGTAAGGGACACAGATACACTGTCATAAACCGTGACGTATGTGCAACGTACACAGCATACCTGCATGTAATACAGAGGACAATCATGTGCCACAGAAATATACAGTGGCGAAAGAGTATAGTGGATAGACAATTGTACATGTCACAAACTATGAATATAGGTTCACACGTCCATAGGTACAGGGTAGGCCATTGTCCCATGCCCAGCCATAATACTACACCATAGTCAGGATGACTTTGCCAACCTTCTGTGCTTCAGATGAAATACCCATGATATTGCTGTATCTCCGTCAAGCACTGATAATGATGTAATCCCTGGCCTATACCTGCAATTCTCCATCCAATGGACAACATAGCTGCGAACAAGGCTAGGAAGGATGTCTGTCTCACATGTACTGTGATGTAGATCCACAGCATAATGAGTGTCTGGGTGATATATGTGTCACTCAAACACATCCCATTAATGACCGTGACAAGGTAAATGACACCTGCCCTAGTGGTTCTGAGGGATGCGGATACAGTAGGTGAAGCATACACATGACATATGGGTTGACATGGCCTCGTATGTCAGGCACAGGTCAACACTAAACAGCAGGTATGTGACGTGATGTGGCAGGGGTCCTACATGTGGGGCAGCATTACACAAAATGGTGTCATCCTGCATCTGTACAACAATCAACCTATGTGTGCTTCCCAGCTGCTGTAGGTGTATGGTCAGATACAGTCTGAATGGGGCAATGTAGTAGATCATAGGTGTAACACGTAATGGGTCCAAGGAGACAATGACCTAGCCTGATGTAGATGTGAATCCCTGCACCAACAGGTGGGCAATGTAGAAGACCCACACAACCACGATAGCAACGTGTGTGTGGAATGAATGGTGACCGTCAAACACTGTCCCCTGATCCCTGGTAATCACCACTGTGCTGAGTGGACAGCCACCTATATGCTGGACAGGGGTGACCTAGTAGTTCTCCACAGGTATGATGTTGCATTACGTCGCATTTAGCTGTGGGACATGTCCCTGACAGCAGATATGCATACCTGGGAGGCACCTTCGAAGGATATCTGTGTCAGATGTCTGTCCCACTATGGCACCTGTTTTGCAGTCATCTACAAACACTGTTGCCCATAGCACCCTGTGTGTGCCTGTACCGTGAAAATGTAGGTGTATGACAGGAGTGCAGACATGGAAGGGCCCCATGGGACACCACTTGTGACAGGCAGTAGGTCTGACATGCTGCCAGCAACTATGACCGTGTGGGTTGTGTCACATAGACAGTTTACAACACATTCTGTGATGCGTGTTCACATCCCAGGCAATGGCTTTATCAATGATACCTGAGGGCCGTAATGTGATGAAGGGCTTTGCCAGGTCCAGCTACGCTGTATCGACTGCAACACCCCATCAGTGGCCTTGGCGACTGTCCCAAAATGTCAACCATGCTTTAAAGGCATGAACCGCTCCTGAACAAGACAAACCGTGTGTGATGCAAAGTATGTATGTCCCCTATGCAGTCATGTACGAGCTGCAGTATGATCCCTCCCATGTCTTTGCAGATAGGTCTCCTCAGGGTAATGGGACAGTAATAACCAGCCTCAGTGGAGGTATTGGCCTTGTGACGTGGGACTACAGTTGCCATGTGACACAACCTGGGTACCCTACCTGAGGTGAGGCTACAAAGAAATAGCTGTCCTAACTGTGGGTCCAATTCATAAATGAGATAGTGGAGTACACAGCGGGGTCAGCAGCTGGTCTCATGGATGCTATGTCCACTACCCTGGAGAGCATGTCCCACCTGTGTGTCACAGAACATTTGGTGACCACAAACCACTGGTACACACATCTCCTCATGTGTGGGGGAGGGTGTGGAGATGTCCTCACTGGACTTGTCAGCCTGTATGTTGGCAATGTGTGTATGTTGAGTAAACCCCACCTCTATGTGAACCCAGTCAGAGCATATGTGGGAGTGAGCCCCAGGTGTCGAGCATAGCAACTGAAGGTGGTATGATTGTTAGCCAGGTCCATGTAGGTATATCTGTGGAATGTGCCCTGGACAATTTCATGACAGTGTGTAACTCTACACATATGTTGACCAAGGGTGTCATACCTCACAAGGTGTCTGCTCCACCTTGTAGTAGCCACCTCCTCGTGTTGTACATCCTGTGTATGGCTGGGGTACACCACACTGGATGCTTGGCATTGGTACAGTGAACCACAGTTGGTAAGTGAATGACTGGCTCATGCAGTCCTGTAGGTACTGGTAGATGGCAAATGTGATTGATGCAGTGGCTGCCGTACTGTCGACCACTGGCTCAGGGTCCTCAAAGGAGACCACAGTACTGTGCAGAATTGTGTAGTCTGCCTCTGAGCAAGCAATGTGTATGGTAACTGGCAACACTCACAGGAACGGATGCCAAAAGCAGAAGCCAATGTCCAAATAACATAGATCAACTTCTGCATGACAACATGTCTTATCATACATGTATTGACACGTGTCTGCTAATTACAATTGCAAATGGCCGGTAAGAGTGGCCTAAAGTTCCCGTGATGTACACAGTCTGGGGGTGTTGTTCCGATAATAAAGTGGAAATACCTCCCAATCGTGACCTCTGGGTATGGTATGAAAGTGGTTGTTAACCTGCAACATTGGATGTATAGCATTGGGTTCTGGTGTCGGAAGACATGGTTCCTGTAGCACAACACAGTATGGGTAGTCAAGCACATCCGCGATTGCTGAACACACAGCATCAGTGAAACCCACTGCTCACAAGGACACAGTCCGACAAGCTCTACACTTTAAATATGCACAGTGGCGTCCATAGTCGGACCCAAAAATTGACATCACACGAGATTCACGTCTTCTTTCAATACGTACCTGAACTCATTGTCGTCACAGGTACACATATGCACCGCAAGCGTGTTTAATGTTGCTGATAGCTGTCCATGTAATGCAGCACAGATGCAGAGAAATACCCAGGGTACCGGGTCCATAGAACAGCATCCACATCACAGTCCCGCACACATGAAGGATGTGTAATGTGTACAGTCGATTGTTGCAGTCAAGGGATTCTGGGTATGCAAATGTGGTGCTCGGTGTTGTTTGGCAGATACTCCGTTGTCCCGCTCCGTAGGAGGGATGTGGGTATAACGTGCCTTACGCACCAGTAATGATGCAAAGCATCCACCAGATACTGGTAAAAGCGGGTATGAAATGTGGCCAGCCCTATATCAGTGTCCAGTAGGCAATTCCCATGGATGGACAAGTGCGACCAAGATGGAACCTATAACTGGACACCTGATGGAATTATACAGCTGCAGTGAGGCATAACACAGGAAATACTGATAGGGATTACAGTAGACACTCCCCATACACAGCCAGACCGCCGATGCGAATACCGACCTACACACCAGTCGATCTGCCAGCAACAACATGAGGATCACTCGCTGCCATACTGCGGAACAAATGGGCGACCTGTGGGACACATACTAATGGCACACTAACAACTTCAACTAGGAAGGTCATAGGATGTTTCAACACTGGCGTTCCCGCATATAATGAACATCCTTCAATGAATAAATACGGTATACATGTTGTGGCTGTGTTATATTGACAATACAGTGGCGTATATGTCCTACTGGGCCTTTTGAAGATTACCTAAAGCAGTTGCCAACCTGCAGCATGACATCCATACCATTTGGGTTACTCGTAGTAGGACACGGGTTCCGTAGCACAACATAATATGTGTAGTCAAATACACATCCGCGATTGAGGAACATACAGCAGCGTTCCCAACCACTTGCCAGATGGACACAGTCCAACATGTTCTACATTCTACATATGCACATATGTGTCCATTGTAGGACCCACAAATTTCCTATAGCAGTGGCGACCCGCTGCGATTGAGAGATACTGATGAACTACAGGCGTCACTCTGGCACAGCTGCAGATATGCATCACTAGCGTGTTCAAGGTTGTTGACAGCTGTCCATGAAATGCGGGACAGATGCACAGAAATCCACAGATTGTGTAGTCTACACATGCGCCCATATCCCATTCCATGCGCATGGAGGATTTCAATGGGTACTGTCGAGGGTTGCAGCCATGGGCTCTTGGGTATGCAGCAATGGGTGTCGGAGACGATTGGCAGATGATCCAATGTCCCGCCCCGTGGGAGGGATGTGGGTGCAGAACATGGCTCCCCCCCACCAATAATCGCAATCGTCCACCGGAGAATGCAACATGCAGGTGTGACATGGGTATAGCCATACACCAGTGTCCCGTAGGCATTTTCCAAGGATGGACAAACGTACGGACATAATGGTACCCATAATAGCAAACCTGGTCAAATCACACAGCTGTAGCAAGGCATAACACGGGAAATACAGATGGAAACAACAGTAGACAGGCCCCTTAGAAATCCATCCAGCCGTGCGAATCCCCGCGTACACAGCAACCAAGCTGCTAGCAAGTATGTGGGGATCACCCGCTGCCACTCCACGGAACATACGGGCGACCTGTGGAACACATGGTAATGGCACACCAACAACGTCAACTAGGAAGGTCATAGCATGGTTAACTGATGGCGTTCCCACCCATAAAGAACATCCTGTCATGAATAAATAGGGTCTACATGTACCGGCTGTGTTATAATGGCAATACAGTGGCGGATAGTTCACAATGGGACCCCTGAGGATTACGTCAACCAGTTGCCAACCTGCAGGACTACAGCAACACCATATGGGTTACTTATGGAAGGACACGGGTTCCGTAACACTACATAATATGGGTAGGCAAACAGACATCCGCGACTGGGGAACATACAGCGGCAGTTGAAACCACTGGCCAAATGGACACAGTGCACCATGCTCTACACTTCACATATGCACATTGTTGTCCATAGTAGGACCCAAATATCTGTCCTTAGGTGTTGGCAACAGGCTGCTATTGTGCGACCCAGAAGAAGTGACAGCCGTGACTACGGCACAGGTAGATATAAGCACCACAAGCGTGTACAAGGGTGATGACAAGTGTCCATTAAATGCAGGACACATGAATCGGACTCCACAGGTCGCCGTGTCCAGACACGTGCATTCACATCCCATTCCCGCACACATGAAGGATGTGCAATGGGTACTGTCGAGGGTTGCAGTCAAGGGAGTCTGGGTATGTAGACTCTGGGCCTGGTGTTGCTTCGCAGCCAATCCTTTGTCCTGCCCCGTGGGAGGGATGTGTGCGTAGCACATGCGTCACTCTCCGCTAATAATGCAAACCATCTACCGGAGAATGCAAAATGCAGGTGTGAAATGTGTACAGCCCTATACCAGTGTACAGTAGGCAATTCACATGGATGGACAAGCGTATGACTAAGATGGCACCCATAACTGCAAACCCGGTGGAATTACACTGCCGTAGTAAGGCATTACACAAGTAATACACATAGGGACTACAGTTGACATTCCCCATACAACAAACACAGACAACCAGCCGATGAAGTCCAAAGCAAAGACGAGGTACTGTAGGGACCGTCACTGACCACTCAGAGCACACCAGGAATTAAAGGCAGTCACCATAGTCTATTGGAGCCCACCGTCTGCTTCATAAGCAGACTTAGTCAGAATACATACACTGCAGTCCAACCTACTACATTTAAAAGCATTAATTGGTCAGTACATTAGATGTGCTAGGTACTAATTACATGCCTTAAAGGCAGACAAGCAAACAAACCTTACTTGGGTTACAGATCCCACACAGTGAGGACATCAGACATTGCTTCGAAAGGTACAGTCTTCATCGGAAAATAGAAATATATGTACATATATGAAAGATGAACCAACAGAAAATGTTTTCCAAATGTCTGACTGTGTAAGATACATATATATGTCCTACGGATTGTGCCAATATATTAACAGAACTGCAGACACCTAGTAATATAAATGAACCATAATATATACACATAAACCGTATGATTATGACTACTGTAAAATAGACCAACGAAATGTAAAGATTCACAATGTGCTAATGTAAATATTCATGTAGAAGGTTACTTAAATAAATCAATTCAGACATCCATGTCTAAATACTAACACAAGGCCAGCGAGGTGCTTGCCCTCACATGTACTGGGATGTTGTTCCACAGCATAGTTTGTGTCTGGGTGATGAATCTGTCCCAACAACACGTTCGATTAATGACAGTGTCAAGGTGTACGTCAGCTGCCCTTGTGGTTCTGAGGGATCTAACTTATTTTCGTGAAGCATACTCATCAGATCTGGGTTCGGAATAGCCTTGTATGCCAGGCACGGGTCACCTCTGGGCAAGTGGTATGCAACTGTATACAGCTGGATTTCTTTCAGTCGGTCAGTATAACACATGTACCTGAGCCCCTGCATCTGTTTGTCGATGAACTGTTGGTGCCTTTCCAGCTGCTGCAGGTGTTGGGTCAGATACATTCTGAACGGGGCATTGTACCCAATCATAGGTCTAATGAGTGATGAGTACAAGGGGACAATGACCTCCCCTGATCTACATGTGAATCCCTTCATGATGATGTGGGCAATGTGGATGGTCTACCTAACTATGTTAGCAACATGTGTGTCTAACGAACGGTTAACAACAACACGTGTCCCAAGATCACTGGTAATCCCCTCTGTGCTCAGTGGATTGCCACCTATATGGTAGCTCGGGGTAACCTTGTTCTTCCTGAAGGGTATGCCTATGCATTTCCTTGCATTTAGCTGTAGGACATGTCTCTGGTACCACTTATCAACATCTGTGAGGCACTCCTGAAGGATATCTGTGTCAGATGTGTGTCTGACTTTGGCACCCGGTTTGCAGTCATCTGCAAACATTGTCACCCATAACCCCCCTGTGTATGCGTGTACATTGGAAACGTAGATGCTGAGAAATAGTGGACCCAGGACTGAGCCCCATGGGACACCACCTGTGACTGGCTGTGAGTATGACATGGCGCCAGCAACTATGGCCATGTGTGTTCTGTGACGTAGCCAGTTTGCAACCCATATGGCGATGTATGGATTTACATTCAAGATGACGGGTTTATCAATTATACCCGAGGGAGGTATTGTGTCGAAGGCCTTTGCCGGGTTGAGGTAGGCTGTATGGACTGCTTTACCCTCATCAATGGCCTTGGTGACTGATTCTACAAAGTGAAACACGTGTAAAAGGCAGGATCTGACTCTGACCAAGCTAAACTGGGTTGTATCCAATGTATGCGAGTCCCCTATGTCTTTATCTATGTGTTCCATTATGATCCATCTCCATGGCTTTGCAGATAAGGCTTGTCAAACTAATGGTATGGTAATAACCAGGGTCAGTGGAGGCACCATCTATGTGGAGTGTGACTACAGTCGCCCTGTGCTACTACTCGGGTACGTATCCTGAGGTGAGGCTAAGATTAAACAGCTGTCCTAAGTGTGGGTTTAATTCCCCATAGAGTTCCTGGAGTACACAGCTGGGACACCATCTGGACCCATGGATGCTGTGTTGACTGCCTTGGGGCTGGATGTGGGTAATGCTGGACATACCCACAGCAGACGTGGCGCGTTCCTGAGTCCGATGCCCAAGGGACCACACACATAGCCGGCCTTAGGCATAGGCCAAGTAGGTAGCCGTCTAGGGCGTTGCTCTACTCGGGGCACCTTTACAGACTCTATTTGGTGTAGGTAGACCAGGAGGGGGGTAGCGGGTGATGTATCGGTGGCAACTTCTGCCTAGGGCACCACTTAACCTAAGGCCACTCTTCCCGTGGGTAATAAAGCAGTACCCACACCCAGACGCGGGTCATTGCTAGGGTCATTGCTAGTATGGCATATCATCTATGTCAAGAAACCATATATCCCCAGACATAATGGCACAGCATAATGCCTGTTCACGCCCAAAGGCAGACATACGTCACCCGCGGCGGTGCGGACGTACTGCGCGAGATGTCCGTTAACAATGTCGACATAGTCTCGCTTTGTGAAACAAACTCCACATAGACATTCAATACTAAACAGCGACGGAGAACCCGATGTCCTCGTGGCTGAGCTGTTCAACCTGTTCCGCCATGTGAAATGTGTGTAGCACAGCGGAACCGGCCCAAACCAAGCAACGGACATGTCTGTGGCTCAGTGAAAGTCGTCACGCAATGGTAAACCCCTGTAATATTGCGACACAGGCCATACATATGGAGGGTTAGTAATGGAAATTGGTCCGTTCGACCAGACCATGTGCAATTAGTATAACAAGATCTACAACGGGTACACCGGCCAATCGGCGCACATGGTTACGAATAAATGGGGGGGGGCCGTGACATGGTACCATGGACACGGACAAAACGTGCCCATGTGACTCATCTAACATTCGTACAGGGTCAGGGCAGTCCCGTACAGTGGGCGGACAAGACCAAACCCAAAGCACCACAGCAACACCCTGACAATCGAAGGCCTGTATGCATATGGGATATAAGCACCTGTCATCTGAACAGCCCTGCGGTGACGACATATGCATCCTGGGCCATGAGCGAGGGGGAATTAGGAATGTTCAACATGCAGTACCGCACCTTTCCCAGCAGGAGAATGGATGCCTGTGACGTGCGTGTGTGCGGGGGGGGGGATATGTAAATGTACATAGGTACCATGGGTATGCATATTAATGACAACGAACAGCTAACGTGTACTGGTCACAGTAACCGGCAAACGTGAATGCAGTCACGTTTGAATTACGACTATAGAACATATAGATGTGCACGTGTACGTAATGCGTCCATGCTGCAAAGACTGTTACATATATAAAGCTGTAAGTGCTTTATGCACACGTCCGTCAACCGGATCAGACATATGTTACCGGAATAGTCACAACTAACGCAAACCACGTAATCACACAGACACTGTAAACATATATAAACGGACTACGGATATGCATGTGCGCCTGTGCGTAACCCACAATCCGGACATGCGAGTGTGCGTGTGCGTGTGTGATCCAGTGGAACCAGGGAAGGTTACGGATGTCTCCTCCACACATTTACATCCATAATTGTGGAATATATGCTTAAATAGTACTTATTGATTCCATGCTTTGTTATCGTAATGCTACTATTATACACATTGATATACAATATCCTGATCAACACACTACATTCTAAGGTGCACTCACAACAAGTATCAACTATGTGTCAGGATACTGATTGTATTTACCAATATTGTATATATATTAACACATTGTTGCCGTATTATCGTTTCCATGAAGTAATGTATGCAACACTGATTTGTATATGTCACGTTATAATCAAGACTTGGAGCACTGTCCACCTAACTATGAGCAGGTTTATTTATTATCTCGCTTTAAACCGACTCTGCAGGAAGTGTATAAGGGACGGCTATGTCATGCATTCCGTACTCCGACGATGCCCCATGTTAGTAGGTGAAAGAGCTCAGTATCCTTTCACTGTGGAGTCTATCGTATTTGACAGTGTCTGTTTTGCCGATATATATTCCATAATGTCGTTTATGAAGATGGGCAGGACGCAAGGTTTGCTGTATTTCCGCATACTGGCACGTGGATATAGATAGGCCATGTAATACTAACGATGGGTAGTCAAGCAGACATCCACGATTGGGGAACATACAGCGGCAGTCAATACCACTGGCCAGATGGTGACAGTCCAACACGTTCTACACTTTACAAATGCACATCGGTGTCCATTGTAGGACTCCAAAAATTAAGGCGTTAAGACCTTTATCCATCGGGATCAGCCAATCAGAGTACAAACCGTGACTACGGCACAGCTAGACATATGCACCACCAGCGTGTTAAAGGTTGCTGATACCTGCCCATGACATGCAGGACATATGAACAGAGGTCCCCAGACCGCCGTGTCCATACATGTGCGTCCATATCCCAGTTCCGCACACATGAAGGATGTGTCAGGCGTACCGTGGGGGGTTGCAGCCATGGTATCCTGGGTATGCAAAATGGGGCTCGGTGTTGTTTGGCAGATAATCCGTTGTCCCGCCCCGTGGGAGGGCTGCGGGTACAGGACGTGCCTTAGTCCCCACTAAGGATGCAAAGCATCCATTGGGTAATGCTAAAGGCAGGTGTGAAATATGTTCAGCCCTACATCAGTGTCCAGTAGGCATTTCCCAAGGATGGACAAACGTACGGACAAGATGGCACCCATAATAGCAAACCTGGTGGTATCACACAGCCGTAGTAAGGCATAACACAGGACATACAGATGGAAACAACAGTAGATACACCCCGTAGACATCCATCCTGCCGTGCGAATCCCAGCGTACACAGCAGCCAAGGTGCTATGAAGTATGTGGGGATCACCCGCTTCCACTCTGCGGAACATATGTGCGACCTGTAGAACACATATTAATGGCACACCAACAACGTCAACTAGGAAGGTCATACTATGGTTAAAATATGGCGTTACCACACATAAATAACATACTGTCATGAATAAATAGGTTCTACATGTACCGGCTGTGTTATAATGACAATACAGTGGCGGATAGTTCACAATGGTACCTCTGAGGATCATCTAAAGCAGTTGCCAACCTGCAGTACTACAGTAACACCATATGGGTAAATTGTGGAAGGACACGGGTTCCATAGCACTACATAATATGGGTAGGCGGACAGACATCCGGGACTGGGGAACATACGGCGGCAGTCAAACCCACTGGCCGAATGGACACAGTCCAACATGTTCTAAACTTTACATATGCACATCGGTGTCCATTGCAGGACCCAAAAATTACTCCTTAAGTACGTGTGGGCAACATAGTGTGAACCGGAAGTGGTGACAGCCGTGACTACGGCACAGGTAGATATATGCACCACAAGCGTCTTCAAGGGTGATGACAGCCGTCCATGAAATGCAGGACATATGAATAGGACTCCCCAGGCTGCTGCGTCCATAGACGTACGTTCACATCCCATTTCCGCACACATGAAGGGTGTGCAAGGGGTACTGTCGAGGGTTGCAGACATGGGATCGTGGGTATGCAAAAATGGGTGTCGGTGTGGATTGGCAGATGATTCGTTGTCCGCCCGTGCGGGCGTGGCCATGGCATATCGTTACTCCGCAATACTAATACAGATCAACCAAAGGTAATGGAGAATGCAGCTGTGAAATGTTGACAGCCCGATACTAGTGTACAGTAGGCAGTTCCCATGGATGGACAAGCGACGGCCAAGATGGCACCCATAGCTGCAAACCTGGGGGAATCCCACAGCTGTTGCAAGGCATAACCCAGGGAATACAGATAGGGTCTACAGTAGACACTCCCCATTCAAAGCCAGACCGCTGGGCAGATACCGCGTACACAGCACTCAATCTGCCAGCACATCTATGGGGATCACACGCTTCCATACAGTGGAACAGATGGGTCACCTGTGTAAACATACCAATGGCACAATCTCCACGTCTGCTGGGAATGACATACGAAGGTCAAACTATGGCGTTGCCAACAATGAAAGACATCCTTCGGTGAATTAATAGGAGTGATGTCAATAGACCATGGCAAACACCCAATGAACAGGGAAGACTTGCTGGCACCCTATGGCCACAAACCATGCCACACATAGGTAGATGGAACAGTCAACTTAAACATTTCGTCCACGACAAGTCGCATATGGTATCCAAAGGTACTTCATAGACATGTATGCGCTATCACCCGTTGGCCCTGTGAGACTTACACATAACATGGAAGTATCCAGGCTTTAAATGTCCACCCTTACACTTCCATTTGTCACTGTCTATGCGAGCAATGGAGATGTAGCCACAGCATAGAAAGCAGAGACGTACTGCTAACGAAACACACACATGTCAACATCACAGAAAGCATACTATGAACACACGTATTACATGATATTGTACTATGAAACACCAACAAACCAGCAACCTGCAGCAGGAATAGTCCCCGTAGTTCGACACAACACAAGTCTTCGTAACATTTAAACAGTTCATTACAACATGCAACGTTTTCGTTGTTTCCACAACGTGTGCAGAAAAACAGCTATGTCTAAGAATGTTCACAATCAACAATGTGAGTCTTAACATGATTTCAAATATCACACTGTTGATTGTGAACACTTTAAGGATTTGCTTATTCAGTTGTATTTGCGAAAGCACCGGAAACACACACACACACGGAAGGGACGGGAGATGAATCTACGCCTATTTACATGAACTCAGTACAGTATGAAGCATTCACAGAACGCGCTACCGAGTTAACTGACGTGAGCGCTGTCAGAGGCATACTTGTAGGCTGCTGACGTCACCCGCAAGACAATAGTTGGCAATAGCCAAGGCATGTGTTGCGGAGCGTCTAAAAGCATAATCAGTCGCAGAGGCAGCTGGAAACACACACACACAGACACACACACACGGAAGGGACGGGGGACGAACCTACGCCTATCTACATCAACACACTACTGTATGAAGCATTTACAGAACGCGCTACCGAGTTTACTAAACAGAGCGCTGTCACAGGCATACTTGTAGGCTGCTGACGTCACCCGCAAGACAATAGTTGGCAATAGCCAAGGCATGTGTTGCGGAGCGTCTAAAAGCATAAGCAGTCGCAGAGGCAGCTGGAAACACACACACACAGAGACACACACACACGGAAGGGACGGGGGACGAACCTACGCCTATCTACATCAACACACTACTGTATGAAGCATTTACAGAACGCTACCGAGTTTACTAAACAGAGCGCTGTCACAGGCATACTTGTAGGCTGCTGACGTCACCCGCAAGACAATAGTTGGCAATAGCCAAGGCATGTGTTGCGGAGCGTCTAAAAGCATAAGCAGTCGCAGAGGCAGCTGGAAACACACACACACAGAGACACACACACACGGAAGGGACGGGGGACGAACCTACGCCTATCTACATCAACACACTACTGTATGAAGCATTTACAGAACGCTACCGAGTTTACTAAACAGAGCGCTGTCACAGGCATACTTGTAGGCTGCTGACGTCACCCGCAAGACAATAGTTGGCAATAGCCAAGGCATGTGTTGCGGAGCGTCTAAAAGCATAAGCAGTCGCAGAGGCAGCTGGAAACACACACACACACAGACACACACACACGGAAGGGACGGGGGACGAACCTACGCCTATCTACATCAACACACTACTGTATGAAGCATTTACAGAATGCGCTACCGAGTTTACTAAACAGAGCTGTCACAGGCATACTTGTAGGCTGCTGACGTCACCCGCAAGACAATAGTTGGCAATAGCCAAGGCATGTGTTGCGGAGCGTCTAAAAGCATAAGCAGTCGCAGAGGCAGCTGGAAACACACACACACAGAGACACACACACACACGGAAGGGACGGGGGACGAACCTACGCCTATCTACATCAACACACTACTGTATGAAGCATTTACAGAACGCGCTACCGAGTTTACTAAACAGAGCGCTGTCACAGGCATACTTGTAGGCTGCTGACGTCACCCGCAAGACAATAGTTGGCAATAGCCAAGGCATGTGTTGCAGAGCGTCTAAAAGCATAAGCAGTCACAGAGGCAGCTGGAAACACACACACACACACACACACACACACACACACACACACACGGAAGGGACGGGGGACGAACCTACGCCTATCTACATGAACACACTACAGTATGAAGCATTTACAGAACGCGCTACCGAGTTTACTGAGCAGAGCGCTGTCAGGAGGCATACCCCTACGTGAGTGGTATCATTTGCAGAGGCAATGCGCCCGATCGGGAGTTCGGACAGAGTGCGCAGTCACGCAGTCTGTTACCATCCCAAGGTCGCCGTACACTAACACGTTAGTGCTGCAGTCGGGAATAACAAGTAACTACTGATCAGTACATCACTGCATACTGGGCATGCTCAGACACTTAGACTCGGCACAGGGCAGACATGCATACACATGGTGCGACGGCATGGGTGGCGGAATGTGGACCGTCGTGTGTGTCCAGCCACACAACAGAAACCTGGCCATGCCACAGACGTGGCCGTTGGGTAGGGGCTACAGGCATGCACCGGGTATAACTGCAGGCGGGCGGTGTGCACTGTGCTGTGTGTCTATCTACACAGCTGCCTACTGGGCATGCTCAGACACTTAGAGTCGGCACAGATCAGACATGCATACACATGGTGCGACGGCATGGGTGGCGGAATGCGGACCGTCCTGTGTGTCCAGCCACACAACAGCAACCCGGCCATGCCACAGACGTGGCCGTTGCTGCGTGAATATCTAGGTGCAATTAACCATGTGTAGGACTGGCCTACAGTTTGTTGCATGCTACAGACAACCCTCCCAAACACAGGATACCTTCACAGATGTCCTGAGGACACTGGTGAGTGGGCATGCTCTCACAACAGCACCGTATTGGGTGACATGAACCACCCATACATAGCCTGGGAACATTACCCATGGCACAACACACTACGCCAGCAGTCCCAGGTGTTCACACACCTGGCCACTGTTAAACAGCCATGCACCATACATACTAGTGGGGGATGTCTGACAGTTCTGCCCATCACACATGGTGAGGATATGCCCCACACAGGATGTACAGCCCTCAATGGTGATGCAAGACCGTATAGTGGATCCACTGGTCATCCACTCCCTGTAACCAACACCAGCATGGGGGACCTCAGTGATGACCTCTCCACAGAAAACCACACACATCATACGACCGGTGTGGTACCCTAGAAGTCCTCCATGCCAGTGTTGAACACAGGCCAGACCGGCAAACGCCTAACGAATGCCTTCCCCGACCACCCACATGCATGTCTGCAACAGGCAAACATGATGACATCAGGACCTTGTCCACCACAGGTAGGCACATGGTGTGGCGGACCGCAGCCACTGACTACCTGTACATCAACAGTTGGAGCTAATACATGGCAGAGCAATGACAGTACCAGGGAAACCATCACCCATTCATACCGGCGTCACCATACGGCCCCACATACCATCATCCACGGCCGCTTGTGGGAGTGGTACTGCAGAGGGCACATGAGACAACCACAGGGCCTTCCCTAACCGTGGTAAGGACATGGTTGGGGGCACACAGACTTGCCTGGAAATGGTCCAGAATGGTACAACAGTCACTGCACCCACAAACATTGTCTGCAAACCACAGGACATGTTCCATGCATACATCCCCCCCCCAACAGGGAACATATCCATCCCACCAGAGTGTATCCTCCCAAACATCTCATATGGCCTGGAGTGATCCCATATCTCTATGGCGGTTGACACGTCAGCAATGGCCACCGATGGTGTCCCTGGCTGTGTGCTACCCATCCTCATTGAGGCCCTCGACCCACACATGCGGCCACTGTGTCATGTTAGCCTTACTAGGGGCTATGTCCCCAATGGATGCCATATGGCATCTGTGGTCCCACTATGCCAGGGTAGTGCTCCTATGGACTGTCAACAGCCACACCCTATACGCTTGACAAGTGTTGTCTGCAAAGCTGTGGGGAGGTCCATACAGGTGGCCATGGTTACAGATAGCGGTGTACAGCCAATACCGGAACATACCCACAACTACATAGTCAAGGGCGGATCCTGCCTCCCGAACCTGCTCGTCCAGTCTGGAGTGGTCACCAAGGCCATTGATGGGGATACGTGGGTTTGCACACAGTACCATGACCTGGTGGGAGCGTTCAGAGCACACTACACATGGGACCCATGGAAAGGCTCGCCAGCATACATGTGGGGACATATGTCACCCGATGCTTCTCAGACAGGTTGGAGGTCACACCACACAGGGTTGGTGCTCAAGGTGCCTTGTCACACTCATATCTGGACCCAGTGGAGGCCCACAGGGCTCACTCCTGTGCCCCCTGCCATATGGCATCCGACCTTCCAATGTGCATGCAATCATAGGGGGATTGTAGCAGACAAGGTATGCAGATGACTACGCACCGGCCAACATACCCAACACCCCATGTTACACAAACATCCACCTAGGGCGTCATAGACATGGATGACTGGTGCCAGAGCCATGGCCTGCTACTAAATGCCAGAGAAGGTGCAGCCCTACCCAGTGTGAAGGACATGTTCGTCCCAATGTCACATGTAGGTGGTACGCCATTAAAGATGGTGGACGTGTTCAGGGAAATGGCTACCACACCTGTCGGCAACCTCTGTCAACACACACAATGGCAATGTGGGTGTGAAGACATTCCATTGTGGCCTCCTGGTCTGGATGGAATCGCAACCACATCAGGGGTGTTCATTGTACCCCTGTACACATCACACACCAGAGCAATGACTGCGTACAATGGCACATGTGGCCTGTAGCTAACCTGTCGCCTGCAGCACTCGGAAGGACCGCAAACGTTCCACAAGACGGGGATGATGGTGCTAGGACATGTGTCACAAGCTGCACGGCCAAGGGGACACCGGCTGTGGATCTTCACAGCACAGCTGCTCCGTGGTGATCTGTGCCTGACATACACGGCCATGTCTGACCTGGGTGACATGGGCACATTCCACCTCCCAGGCTCCATGCAAACACGGGCACAGAAGCGACTGTCAGACACCTCAACACAAAGATGAGTGGGACGTGCTGGGGGAACAGGGTTAACGGCCAGACACCCCTACAACACGGGAGGAGTGCCAGGCCATGTGAAGGAAAGGCCCTGACTGCCTTTGTCCAGGACTGCTAATGGCGTGTGGATGTGTGACGATAGTTATGCGCCAGGCAACATCTGTGTGTCACTGCTAGACCAGGGACTGGGGACTGATGGATATGGCATCCCCATCCTGAGGGGTGTTAGACGCCACACACAGTCATGCTAGGTCCACACATGTCGTAGGGCACATATCCTGTTACGTTCATGTGCGCCTATGTACCTATGTAGGGGTCCATGCTGGATGCGGGTAACTGTGCTATGCTGATGTTGCCAGACATGCCTGTGGGTACCCCACGACTACACGTGGGGAACTAATTACAGTGCTCCCAGTAGGCACGTGCAAGTACACCATCAGTATCATACGGGTTAACTGCACCGACATGGTGCTACACATGTAACCACCACACATACTGTGTACACATTTCAATGAATGCTGCACCTGTCCTGCATGGTATGTCTGCTGCATGATGTCCGTGCACAACCCACATCACATACATACCTGTCACCAGCCATACACACACACCACAACATACACATCACGTACTATGCGGACACAGGTATCACATACACCTCTCACTATCGTGTCCACCCTGTGCATCAGAATATGTTAGCTTAACCGTGCAGTGATGGTGTAGCTCACAGTTATGCGGCAGAGACTTCATCATATGCACAGGGTGATATGTGTGCCACAGGCATGGGCTGTACCAATGGATGACATCATGTGTGTGTGTAAGGGCCAGTGCATTGAGTGGGCATGACTATGTAGATTGCATGTGGGTGTGGTGGAGCCCTACAGTTGTGTCTGCTGTGTGTGGGTGTGTGTGTACACAGTTCAGTCATCTGTGATGCCTACACGGGGTATGCTTGGCAGCCCCTGACTGTACAGTGCAGGTGTTACGGCTCACTGTGTCTGCCGGCGGCGACCTGACCCGCGCCTGCCTGGGGTCGCACAGCACGACCGGGTGTAGGTATGGACTGTCCACTCTCCGATGTCACATGTCCGCTGGAAACGTGCCCACGGGGCCGTCCAGGGCCACGTCCACGTGGCCTGCTCTGTCCTGGTGTGGATGGTGTAGTAGCAGCTGCAGTGCTGCTGCTACCAGCACTGTCTGGGTGGGCATGGGAGGTGGCACGCACGCTGACCTGCAGCAGGTGGTGTTGCTGGCACACGCCCACGTGCCCTATGCCTCACCCCTACCTGGTGTTCCTGCACGGACTGCGCACGCTCAAGGATGGCCATGCCTCGGTCGAGGATACCAGCCATGTCACCCAATCTCCTATCCAGAACATCGGCAAGATGCTGTTGTGCATTCGCCAATGCCTGGATGTTGTCATTCAGGGTACGGATTGCGGACCTCTGCAGCCTCTGCCCTTCCTGGTTCTGCCGTTCGGCACGTGCCTGCGCCGCCATTACAGTCTGGAACATGCGTCTGGTTATACCAGCTGCTGCACCCTGTACGGCAGGTGTATGTCTAGCGGTGCTCCCCTACGAGCAGCACCTGCCACATGCCTGCGTGGCACTGCACCAGTCCTTACACTGGCAACATCGTGTGTACCCACACCTTCTGCAGCCACCACACATTCCTGCTCGGGGACAACAGGCGCTGACTGACCGTCATCTATGGGCAACGGTGTTGGGGTATGTGTCGGCATCTGAACCGTGTGCGGGGATGAAAGGGACGTATGTGTGATGTTCTCCAGTGGCACAGAGTCTGCCTGTGACGACCCTGCCTGTGCCTCATGCACATGTTCATCACCACTAGTATCTGTGGGGACACTAGCATCAGATTGACCGCAGGAGGGGAACTCACCTACAGCACCTGTCAATACAAAGACATACCATCGGTTACAATACAGACACACACACACACACACACACACACACACACACACACACACACACACACACACACACACACACACACACAGCATGCATGTGATAATGCAGGTGGCATGCAGCATTCACACAACACAGACCAGTGAATGCAGACCAGACATTCATAGTGGCAGTATGTACACTGCCCTGGTGGGGACAGTACAACAGGCAGGTGTCATTTAGTAGGCATGCAGTACACACATTCATGGTAGTTTGCATGCATCAGCGTGATACACCGTGTGGCGGCGGGCGAGTTGAGAGTACACATGGCTGCCGACACTATGTAATGTACACCGCAAACATGTGCGGTATCATGTGGACATGTGAAGATGGTGTCCCACCGCATGCACCACATCACAATGGCTGTCACGGTGCAGTGTTATGTGTACAGTGTACAGATACAATGTATGTGTAACAGTGATGTCTGTGCAGGTACGTTTGCTGTGAGCTGTGTGCATAGCTGTACGGTGTGTAGTGCGGGCTCTGTGCCACTGCACAGTAGCAGGACACAGCTATGTGTCTGTGCGATGCGTGACCTGGGCGCATTACATTGCCATGTCTGTAAGTCAGTTCAGCTGCTCAGCAGCACGTATATGGTGGACATTGGAGGCACCTGTAGTAGCTGTGGAGAGGCATTCCATGTCACTGGTGTACTACATCAGATGTCCAGGGGGTCCACTACAGTGATGAACCCACTATGTGTGTACAGGGTGCAACGGTGAGTACCCACTGTGGATGTGCTGTGTGGCAACATGCCTGTAGGTATCAACCATGGCCTTGTCTGTCTGAGTCATTGACAATTGTGTGTGGTAGACATCGTGCACACGGCCCTGTGGTGGCCCATGTGACATACACCCATACTAGTGTGAGGTGTCACATTCTCTACGGATATGCTGACAGTGTGGATGTCTGCTATGTTGTGCATAGGTCATATCATGGTGTGACAATGCTGCAGCCAGACATCCACGTGCATGGGACATGGCATGCGCCATGTCACAACGTGTGCACCCGATGCAGGGGCATGGGTCACATTGGTAACACCTGTGCTCTGGCCAGATCACAGCTCACTATGTGGTACTGTGTGCAGACTGCACTGGCATACCAATGCATACTACACATGCAGCCATTGTGTAACACCTACACCATTGTATGCATAGCTGAATGCACGTAACACACCAATAGGTTGTGTGGTGTCATACCACTCTATGGTAACGGGTGTATCTACTGTACATGGGTGGTGTGTGTGTCGGGTGGTGCGAGCTGTATACCGTGACTGGGGCACACACAGGTGAGCATGTCATGCCTAGACACATGGGGAATATCAATACAGCAGAACATGCGTTTGACTAGCAACAGACTTACCTGCAACAGACCCTTGTCCTTGCGACACGCCAGACGTACCTGTAAAGGCATTACACAAAGGTATACACATTAGCCATTACTATCTCCACGGTCAGCACTGTGCATGTCACATCATGCATGTGTGTGGTAGCATGTGCTATGCACATGTCTGCTAACACAACATAGCATACAATGGTTTGCATCTTGTGTGGCCATATACCTGGCATGTATTGCTATATCATGTGTTGTACTATGACACCCACACCCACGTCGCCTATCATACAAACATGCAACACTGACTTACCATGCGGCTCCAGGCTCATAGCTCGGGAGACACCCACCTCCACGATGGACCCAAGTGTTTCGGCGTGTTGTTCCGTGGGTGTCCCCAGACTGGCCAGGAGCTCCTCCGTAGCTGTGAGTGGGGGCTGGGTTGGTGGCCCACCACCTGTCCCACGTTGTTGCCTGGCGATTGCAGCGGCACGCTGTCTTGCATGCCGGATCAGGTCTGTGCAGTGCCTGCGGATTTGTTGGTAGCTGCGGTTGTTTCCGCCCACGCTGTTCACCCTCCTGCACAACTCCTCCCACATCTCCTGCCGTTCCTGTGCCTGCTGTGGCACATGGCTAAATAGGGCGGTGTAGTTACTCTGGAGGTATGGTATGATCACCTCCTCCTCCTGTCGGCTAAATGGTGGAAGCCGGGAACGTGGCATTATCTGGAAGACATAATGATGGTGGCAGGTCACATTCACACTGCTGTGCTGGCATACTGTTGGAAATACATTGCTATGACATGTACGACATCTGCACAGTGATCTGTGAAGGGCATCGTGGCGGTGACACAGCCGATGTTGTGGCTTCACACCATTGAGCACTGGGTGTCACATCATATCTGTGTGCCACCCCATCACACTGTGCACGCACCATGTAGATGTTAGCCTGCCATGGACATGTGTACCTGGCTGCACCTATGTCCATATCAGTTGGCATAGGTCCCCATGTGACGTCTGTGCTACTGTTCACCTGGACGCTGTGTATATGTCAGTACACATCACGTCTGTGTCCATTGTGAACGTCAGCAGCGGCACTGTACACATACACATGGACACCTGCACATGCATGTGTTGTGCCATGTACTTCCACACAGCACTGTACGGGTGCTGGACAACTTGCCACAGCTCACCTGTGTTACATATGTGATAGACATGGAGCAATGTGTAACCATGACACATTAGCAGGAAAGGCCATGCATAGCATGTACACACACACATTGTGCAGAGCATCACACAGCACCTGTAACATGACAGGGTGCATCGCCACATTACTACTGTGTATGGTTGATAGTGAGAGTGCCTTTTGTCCATTGCACCATGTGGGACTGTGATAGCTCATGCAGCCTTGCTGGTCAGCTCTGCATGATATGGCAGGGTATGCCACATACATGGCACTGGGTGTGATCCACCCGGGGGCTGACGGTATTGGCAGGGTGGCTGTCCATTGCATATGTCATAGCTGTGTGAATATGGACATTCAACATGTTTATCACCATGGTGTGGACACTGTCCTCGAGCGAGGTATGCTGTACGCTGCTTGTTGAGGGTGTGTGTGGTGCATGCAGGTATCACACATCCATGCATACACTGTAGCCCTGGCAGGTGCTATGTGCTGGGATGTTGATCGACACAGTGCTGTATGTGTACACACACCGCTATCCCATGCACATGGATGGCTGCCTGAACTGATGTGGGTAACACATATGTGTACATCCAGTGCCCGCTGCCACCCACATGTCTGCTGCTGCACTACACACCGCCATCCCTCCCTCTATGAATGTGGTGTTGGGCTCAGCAGAGGTATCCATGTATGGGGACAGGGATGTTCACATAGCAGGCCCACTGATGGTATCGTCGATCTGACCATACACATATGATGCACCACTCACACATACAACCCATTCATATTGTTGTTCACTACGGTGACACAGCTATATTGCTATGCCGGAGGCATTCACAGACATACATACACAGAGGCATGCACGTCCATCTGTGTCATTGCCTGGACTATTGGTGTGGTTTGGCACCTAACGTGTTTGACTGCAGGTGGCGCAGACCTACTGTGCACATGTCTACATGGTAGGCCTGTTCTACGGTAGGCATCTGTGATGTGCTGTGCACATCTCATATCTGCACATTTGGTTGGTGTCCATCGGTCCACGGGCCAGTGGTGGGACATACAGGGATGTTGCTGAACATATATGCATGCGACCCTGTACAGCTGTGACGCTAGCCTCTCAGATGCTCATGTGTCGTGGACGTGAACACCGTACACACACATGTGGTTGTGGTCCGCCGTCCGTACCCATCTCCACCTGTGGGTTGCTATCATCCCACACACTCCTTGTACTGTATGTTCAGGCTATGCACCTATGTGGGGCTTGTGTGCATGCAATACGATACTATGTGCCTTTGCACCCATCACAGACATTGTCACACAGGTACACCGGCAGCCATACACATCGCAGCTTGTTGTCAGCACGTCACATGTGGTACACACCTAACACATCTCCTGTGGGACATGGTAATTTGTATGGGCATGTCCAGTAGTGACATACCACAGCTACCCCTACATGACGGCTATGCAGGACATGTCTGTGTACATCTACTGTGACATGTACACAAGCAATGCCCCCCTACCTACATCACATGGTACTACCTGTGGAGTATGTGTGTCTGCATCCATGCTATGGCCATAGATGACAATTGTACATCAATATGTGCAACATACCTCAGTGGGGGTTGTCATGTGCACATGTTCCATGTGTCAATGCATTGTTTGTGTCTGTTGGGCGGTCATTGTTGTGCATGGTTTACATGGCTGACATAGTGTACTGTGTCTGATTCCAGGTACTTCATTGGGCTACCAGCATTGTACATTTCTACAGCACATTCCAGCCATCATGTAGCCAGCTTAGATGACAGTGGGAGGTGTTCCGCCATGTGCACATATGTCACACAGTACGAGGGTGACTGACACACATTGTCAGGACTGGGTTCTGACTGCTGTGGCTGTGTGTACCGGTGTTGACAACCATGACTGCACCAGATGGTGTCTTCTGGATGTGTGACATTCACAACAAACACCCACATTCACATAGCAGCACATCGTCCACGACAATGGACATCCCTGCATGAACACTGTGTACGGTATGTCTGTATGACCACTGCATATATCACTGGTGGCCACCAGCATGGCTGCCTACAACAGCAGTGTGTATCCTGTGCAAACATGGGTTACACCAGTCACAACACACCTGTGTCAGATGGCCCTGTAGTGGGTGACAGTGCAGTTCCATTCATCATGTAACAGTATACATCGTGCACCAGTATGTTGCAGACATGTGAACGGCTGTGCTAGTCGACATATGCACACATGACACATCACCTGGTACACCGTGTCTGCCTTGCCACCTGCTATTGTGACCACCCTGTGATGACATTGTACGGCCCACATGGACTTGGACATGTGATGGCTCAATGGTGAATTAACCCTCCAGGTGTGTGTCTAGCCAGGTGTCCAGTAGCCAGTGGTCTGCATGCAGGGATAGTCTACATTGGCCTACTCTGTCACTGGGACTGTTGACTATGGTCATACTGTTGTTATGCAGGCATGTGCTGTTTGTCCAGTCTGATAGTCATGTTCAACCACACTACCGTGGCACACATGGCGTGTGGACATCTGCCTAAGGTGTGCAGCCCACATGTACATCTTCACATGCTATGCTGCCTGTGCAGCGGTGTCACATGTCTGTCTCCGGCAGGGCTGTCACAGGTAGGCACAGCATGCAGTGATGTGTGACAATGCTTACACCCTCCACTGTGCTGTACACTAGCACTGCACACACAGTACAGCACACATGTCATTTATCTGCAGTGCCTGGGACCTGCCTCCATGCCCTACACGGCACACCTGCCAGTCCAGATTGTACACAGATCATACCTCCCAGGCACATACCTGGACTGCAACACACACGGGTGGGTGGTTCCCACACCACACCGTGATTTACACACATACTGTATATTCCCATGACACATTGCATCATAGGTAGTCCATGTTCAGATACCCATGTTCGTGGCCGCTACGCACATTGTGACACGCGACAGTGAATACACTGTACACCACAGGTTACATGCCAGTCGGGTTGGCATACTGTACATTGCACCTAGGACAGTTGCTACTGCTATGTATTGCCAGCAACACGCCCTTCCCTAGTATGGACTCCCATGTACCCACACATGCTTGGCCATGCAGTACGCATAGCTGGGTGACACATTACATGACACATACCATACCTACACTACCCTCAGCATGCACCAAACCTCCATGTGTCTGTGTGCTAGGCCTACACACCTCCCCCCTCTGTTTGCTGAACATCCATGCTTACCATCCCTGCTAGCCACACCCTAAACACACAACCATAGCAGCATGCATGGTACATACACACTACAGCCGGTATTACTGACATCCACTGACAGAGGTAGTTGATGGCATGGCACCCGGTACGATGGACAGTCTACGTGCCTATGCCAACACTGATCACAGTGCACTTCTGCTACATTTACACACTGGTAGGGACCATGCTATTCCACACTGAGACATGGTGGTACTGGCCTTTTCACAGACGCCACAGTGGTATTCCTGTTCCATGCACACGTGCTGTATGGGCACATGTGCAGGCTGTTGCACGGTAGTTATGTTCACCTGTGTGTTGTGTGTCACTTGACAGTCATGGTGTGTCCTGATGGTGCATGACATACTCCACAGCTAGCTACCTACACATGACTGCCAGACATTGCAGTGTGGGCCCTCACGCAGTGTGGTGGTATGTCTCTGCTGTTTGACTACATCCACATTCAATGCAGCATACCACGGTCATGCAGGCATTGACGACACAGATGTTGCTGGCATCGTGCCTGCCAATGGGGTACCTACCAACAATACACACTCTCACTCACTACAGGGTTCCAATCCTTGGCTGGACATTGTATTAACCCTGTGGACACATACATAGTACTGCCATGCACATGTTATGTCTGGGAACACAGTCCCAATGTCACCTCAAACCGCCGTAGTTGTTGTATCCCGCCAACCTGGCTGTTACATGTCTCTGCAGCAGCACACGTCAGTGACTGCTAGCCCATTCATGTACGTTGTGCACCCTGACCACCACACTACCACATCTATCACACTACACATGGATGGTACTGCATTGCACGTATGGGGCTGCATCTCTACACCCATGACTGGGCCATTCAGTATGGCACTGGGCCACATCTTGACATACATGCTTCACACACTCATTGACTACCTGCATGCCTTTCCTGGCACCCTTGTTGGGCTTCTGTGCGCCACAGCACACCACATCCCATGCTGGCCACCTGTCATATTATTGCATGGGTGGTTGGGGTGGTACAGAGGGTATCACATCAGACATGATCCGCTCTTTGCCCTTCAGCACCATTCCACTTTATGCTATTGCCAGTGTACACATCCAGCATCACATCGTACCCTATGTATCGGGATGTTACGCCATGTGCCTTCTGTACAGTTCACACAGTGGTGCAGGCATATCATGCTAACTACAACAAGTCAGGGGCGTGTGACATTGCACGGTCCTCAGACATGTGGCCCCTCATGCTCAGTATTTGCATACGTACACTACCTGCTGTCACACAGTACTGTACATGCCTACATATACCACTTCTACATACCTGGCAGCATTCTAGCTCATCCTACTCATGTTGCTGACACCCATACAGGTGTCAGTGTGGCAGATATATCATGTAGATATCATTGCATCAGTTACATCACACATAGTGCATACACATCACCTTTGCATACTGACAGTCATGCGGTGTGTATCACATGGATACTGTCCCTATACAGGCATATCACGTTGTACATGGTTGATGTACACACACATGGCCCACATGGTGCTGTGGTTGCCATATTACACCATGGCGTGGGTACACATGTGCAGGACCACGCATTTCTGGACCGTATGTCTAGCTGATACCTTGGGTGCCCTTGTACCTGTGCCATACACACATGTACACGCAGGCCGTGTTACAATAACACATGTGTGGTGTACCTTACACAATGGATACAACGTTACATGTCTCAGTATAGTCATGCTGTGCTCTCTACCCGGCTCAGACAGTTTACATATGCAAATGACAGTCATGTAACACATCTGTACTCACCTGCATGCCACTAACACAGGGGTGTAATCTACTCTGCCATGGGCCATGTTCTCCGCAGTACTGATGCATGTAGTACTCCTACATGGCGTTTGCAGTGGGCAGGGTGGGAGGAGCAGTCCTGCATGTGTGCACACATGCCACATTGCTCGGCCCGGGCGTCTGTGTGACATCCACAGACTGGACACACACCGTGCTGTGGGACATAGGTCCTGTGCACATCCCACAGGGGCACACTGTGTCACTAGTCATGTGATAGCTCCCTTGCTGGTAGGGTGACACAGACCCATGGTACCACCACAGCGGACATACTGTATAGACATGACACTTGACATCCACTTCTGCCGTTCAGTGGACACTACCATGGGGGGGGGTCAGTACTGTGTACATTGCACATGTGTTTACACACGGCCCTGCTGGACATCATTGTGGCACACATTGCACCTGCTATGGAACGTTTGGACATGGTTACTTGCTGTTCCCTCCATTTCGGGTACCTATTCTGCTACTACATTGTCCCATATGTGCAGGCCATACATATCTTGTGTATGTACATTACATTAGGCCATCCCTCCATCATGCATGCTATGCCTGTGATACTGTCTATGATTTGTGAACATATCCATCATGACAGCTTTGCATTACACATAATTGACATAGTCGCCCCTACTGCGTGGGATACGTGCACGTCGTGCGCACATTCCGTATGACATCGACGGTATATGCCCATGCACATGTGTGCTGTGACACTATACATACATGTCCTATCCCCTGCTGTGGCACTTCATTGTTGGATATCCACTGCCAGCATCAGCGTGGGTGGTGGCATTGTTCTGTGTTTGCAACCCCTATGGCAGACCTGGGGTAGGGTTACCACCTGTGCCACTTTGCAAGGGACAGTCCCTCTTTGGGCAGTTGTGTCCTGACAAAATATATTACAAATGGCAAATGTCCTGAGATTGTAGGACATCACTATATCCCATATTTATGTAAGAGTTGCATAACATAGTTATTTATGTATGTACATTCCTAAATGTTACAAGACACACAATAAGCAACTTAACTGCTACAAGACTACACTTTTCTTTATGCAAAAGAGTACAGTTCTAACCTTTGTACTGACCATGGGTATGTGTCCACCTGTAACATCTGATGTGTGTCCCGAAGATTTCCCACTTTGGCCATTTGAAAAGGTGGCAAGCCGAACCTGGGGTTATCCCGGGTGTGTACATGTTGTCCCACTGCTGTGCACACGTTGTCCACAGTCGTTGGTATGCTGCGCGTTTTAGCATTACATATCCAACCTTCGCCTCTCTCTGCCTGATGGACAGGTATCTTTACCTACACACACCGTTCACATACTGTACAGATTCGTCATACGTATCGTGCGTTACACACCAGTACATGTCGTGGGTTCGACATACCTTTCCGGCCTTTGGTTCTGCGTTCGTCTCTATTTCCTTGTTTCTCCTTCTCTATTCGTGTTTGTTCGGTATGAACATACGGTTTGAATATCCAGGGAGTCTTCCTTATATTCGTCGTCACCTGAGGCATGTGGGTTAATCAGGCCAATAGCTGTTCCTCGGTGTGTACTTATGCGCATATCACCGGTGATCCCCCTCCTTTCGTTCGTTACGCGTCGGCACTAGGCCATGGTTCTTTCCTCGTGTGGCCGTTGGTTATTTGCAATACCTTCGTGAGGATGGTATGTATTGTATCATGTTTGTGTGACTGCATCCGCTATGTGTGGTGTCGGGTACATTTCGCTGTGGTGTTAGCCGTGGATTGTGTGTGTTGGGTATGGTATTGTGTTCGACATGTGGGTCTCCGTGTCCTGGCGGCGTCTGTCGATGGCGTTGTGCATTCAGATGTGTAACATAGCTGTTATTTTCCTGTACACAGCGGATGCAAGGATGCATCAGCCGCTGCTAGTGTTTCCCACGAGCTTGTTGTGGGTATGCCGCTGTCATTGACTGCCTGTATGTGTTTGCTACGGTTTTAGCTGTTATCCCTTTGATATGTGCAATGGGGTATATCTGCGGATGTGGGTGACAGTGCGGGTGTGAGTCTTGCATTTATACATACCAGATATGCTTGTGTGTGTGCTCCATCCCTGCTTGGGGAGCTGCAGGTTACCTGTCTGTTGTTCCGGGAATGTTTGTTTTGTTGATGTCGTGTGCTGTCGGTATCGCCTGCATGTGTGCTTCCTGCACGTATTCCTCCTTCACATCGGTTATATATCTGCGGATGTTCGTCCGTGCCTACTATCCATTGGCATTTTGTCGCTGATAGTTACGGTGAATGTGGTCCTATACTTGGGGCGGCCTGTATGGTACCGGTAGCCTCCTATTCGTGTGCCGCTTGCTTACTTCACGGTCGTGGAACACACCGCGGTATTTACGGGACCGTAAGTGTTCACGATCGGTGCCGGGATAGCACATTCGTATTTTCGCCGTACATGCCTGATGCTGTGTAACGTTGCCGACGGACCGTGTGGAGTCTACCTTATGGCCGCCATACATACGGTCATGGTTTGTACATGCGTCCTTTGCATCTCCTGTTGGCTATGGCCCTGTGGTACACTTTGGGACATTTCCGCTTTGCATCGTTTTACGTCGCCACGTGCATAGCCACTGAGGAGATGTCAGTACTACTTTGTGGGTACTGCTGTACATACGCCTATGGTTCCTGTACTGTATGCCTCAGCCTGTTATTACACTCCGCCTGTGACATGTCATCTACATACACATTTTACACTGGCACACACATTACACACACACAGCGGAACACACGACAACCTCACCTCACACATACACATATTGCCGCCATGGCTGTCAACCTTCTATTTCCAGAGTGAGGAACACACACAGTAGTAATGTGAAACAAATGGGCATAATGTGGAACACATAGTAATGGCATAGTGACAACTTCAGCTAAGTAGGTCATAGGTTGATTATAATATGCTGATTTACTTACAGTGAAGAACCTTTAATGAATTACTATGAGTACATTCTATTTACCAGGATGTCATTTATATACATTCCTAACAATGGATGTTTGACAGACATTTTCAATGTGGAACTTGGAGGTACTGCGAGGAACATGAACTGTTTTACACCCCAAATGAGGTACGTTCCTCATAATGTCGTACACTTCACTGGTATGCTTTCCGCTTCGCACCGACGGTTGAACACAATACCTACGTTGGCCGCATCGCCGGTGGCGGCGTGTATCTCCGCACTCATATCCTATGGATATGACACGCACATATCTAGGGTTGCCACCTTTTCAAATGCCCAAAGTGGGACATTTTTTGTAGTAACGTCAGATTTTGCATGCCAACACATACCCACGGCCAGTACAAAGGACAGCAATTCACTTTTTTGCCAGAATACAAACCTGTAGCATTACAGTTGCTTATTCTGTTTATTATATTATTTAGATGTTTCTTCTACAAAATAACTGTTTTATGCAACTAATAGAGAAAATATAGGAAATAGTTTTGTCCTACAATCTCCAGACATTTGCCATTTTGTCAATGTTTTTGCAGGACACAACTGCCCAAAGGGGGACTGTCCCTCACAACGTGGGACAGGTGGCAACCCTACACATATCCCGTTACTGTACCGTGGACTGGTGACCATCCCGACACGCGGATATGTATTGATGCAGGTTAACATTTCCATGGCTGGCGTTACCTGCTCTGCCCACCCTCCAGGATGATCGGGTTGTCGGTCACTATGTTTACTATGTGGTGATTTCGCGTCTTACTTATCTGTGAACTTGCATCCCTGGGTTCCATATTACCCTGTTGTACTTTATATCTGTGTATGCGTACATATATTTCTACATGTGTACTGATATGTATTTCCGTATCTGTGTATGCACATGAGTACATATGTGGTCGACTTGCGGCGATAGTGGCAGCATACGGCTACGCCGTGTGCTGTAGAACCGGCGTGCGTTGAGGTGTTGGCGTTCCATGCTCTGCTGGCTATTGGGTGTGCAGTGTTTGGGCGGTGCCTTTGTTGGAGTCACACATACGTCCGCACATACGGTACACATTACGGGCGGACATGTTTGTGTGGCGTCCATTTTACTGTGTGTGCAGGTCAGGAGGTGTCAGTCCATGGGGCCTACACTGTCAAAGTATGTGCTATGCGTTCCCTCTTTGCCAGGGCGTAGGCATATTGTGTACGCCTCTGTCTACCTACTGGGGCTGGCTCAGTGTGTCCATGGCGCTGAGCGCCCTGTGCCTGTGCTTGCCCTGGCAGTTGTGGCGGGCTTGGTGGCCCTCCGGCATTATGTCCCTGCAGCAGCTGTTTCCGCAGAATCATATTGTGTAGCATACAACATACTATGAATATGTGGGCACTTGTGCCTGGAGAGTACTGCAAGGCTCCACGGATGTATCCAAGCACCGGAACCGTGATTTCAACATCGAACACACGCTCTATGATTATTCTCGTTTGTGCGTGTGCCTCATTATGGCGTTCTTGCATGTGTGTGTGTGCATTTCTGATGGGTGTCATCAACCACGGCTCCAGTGCGTAGCCAGCATCCCCACAAGGTGACCTTGTGTGATGTCCCCTGGCGAATACCTGATACAGCTGTGAGGCATGCCAGATATGGGAGTCGTGGTAGCTTCCAGGGCTGCCAGCACACACATCCATAATAATGCCCTGCGCATTGCACACGACCTGGCAATTGATGGAGGATATCCCTTGCGGTTTATGTAGCGTCTACCCTGCTCCCGGTGGTGACTTAATTTCTATGTGCGTACAGTCTATCGCACCCAGGACCTCCGGTATTGTGCCACACGGTGGAAGCGGCGCATATTGCTAGCCAACTCCTCCTGAGATGTGGGGAAATTTATGTGCTCATGGGCATGTGGTAACATGGCATCCAGGAACTGGTGTAGTACCCTGGATGCTGATGCCTGTGAGATGCCCATTATGTCCCGGTGGGCCTTTGAAAGGTACCTGTAGCCAGTATTCGCAAGCTCACACATACCTTTGTGTCCACTGGGATGGGCTCCCCTCTGTTGTCTCTTGTTCTCAGGCGGCCGGCACAGCTCCACTATTTGCTGTAACGTGTCCCTGTCCACCCTGTAGCGCTCTACTATCTCCAGGTCTCGCAGCCCCTGGTAGGTCACCCTTGGTCTGAACACTCTCCTTCTCCTGTGAGGCCTACGGTAGTTGTCGGCACCACCCTCCGCAACTCCGTCTGTCTCTGCCACATACCTATGCATCACGGCCACGGCGGCACCCAGCATATACATATTAAAAGTTCTCCGTCTGTTTACACCCTACGGTGCGGCGTTTGGGAAATCGCTGTGTGTTGTGTGCATTCACATTTAATACTGTTGTGCTGTATACCGGTGATGTCATTGGGTGTGTCTGTGCAGCCGTATCCATGGATTATTTCCGTGGTTTTACGGTTGCAACTGCAACGGTACTGCCTGTAGTGTTACATTACAGTTGCCTGCATTGCCTTGGCCTTGCATCTTACATTACTGCATCCTGCAGGCACATGGCATATGATGCATTTTATCTGCAGCCGCAGTTATGCTACCTCTGTACTTGGCTGTGCTATTTCGGTTCTTTGCTCTTTGCATTTCTACTACATCCCCTACTATCTTTGCACTCATATGCCTCCCCTTTCCCGTTATGCAGGAGTCTGCATGCAGAGTTATCAGCTGCCGGCGTTTGCCCTTCCTGCATTGATTGGTGTTAATTGCTCATTACGGCTCCATTTACACTGCTTCCGCATTTCCTCGTATTCTCCGCATTACCTTCCTATATCCGTGGTTGTTGACGGTGAGGCCGTCACATGACTGGTTTAGGGAACGTAGTCATCCTCGTGCACATGCATCTGTACGCGCATTCTGTACTCTCAGCGCATCTATTTCCTAACACGCCAGTCCTGATGCTGTGATGTGCATTGTACAGCCCAGATTTGCTGACCTCCAATATCCTTCCTCCTACAGTGGCACACCCCTCTGTGGTTGACATGTATCTCGTGTAGGCCACTCCTCGGTGTAGTACCGCTACGCCGTTTGCTCCATCCTTACGTCCGCGCCGTTTTTGCGATTCACTATTATCTGCCTCATTTGCATGGAATTGACTACTAATACATGGTTACGGCGCAGAACACCGCCACCACTCCTTGACAACCATTGCGCTGGGGTTGAAGCTTTACATACATACTATGGTGTGTGGTGGCTGTGCAGCTGATGTGTGTTATACTGCTCTTTTAGGACATTGTCATATTATTTCATTGCTTTGCAACTTCTGTGCACATATCCCGGGGGTCTGCTGTTCTTTCTACGTACGTGCCATTTATGTCATTTTTTACATTTTGTGCATATTTTCTTTGGACATTCTCGGTGCCTTTCCACATTGGCATATTGCACCTATATGATACCTGACTTTGACAGCCTTCCGTTACTCCTCCGGTATGTTTGGGTAAATGTAAACCGTTTTTTTTTGGTTTACATTGCCGTGCCCTTACGCTACGCCTGCGCCACTTCGTGGATCGCTATTTGCCCTCATTTGCATGGTGCAATACCGCACACAGTGTGTTTTGCATACCTACGCCGGGGGCGGAGACGGTCCGGCGCACGCCGGTAGTGCACGTGGAATTCATTCATACCTGAATCGCTCAGCAGCCATATTTGGCGTTATAACGCTGACGCTATGCTGGCGCCTGGCGCAAGGTTCATGAATCCCGGGGCCTATCTATTTTTGAATAAGTTTTGTATCTGTTAGAAAAAAAGGTGTATGGTAATGATTTTGAATCTATCTGATTATTAATATCATTCAAATGATAAGAATTAGCAAAATCATTTAAATGTTTTGCATTAGATGTAATTCTTCTTTTTCCTATAGTGGTAGTATCACTTTCATGTAGTATACAATTAAAGTCACCAGCTAAAATAATATCTCCTATAGAGAATGATATGATCTTATCAAGATGATGTTTCACTGTATTAATACCAATTCCAGGTATCCAATATACATTAATTAAAGTGTAAGTCTTCCCATTAATTTGTATTGTAACCATACAAAACATTCCTTTGTCATCCTGATAAGACTTAATGGTTTTAGGAATGGGCATACTTTTATTCCATAAAATAGCCACTCCTCTTTTTTTCTGAGTGTGCTCTGAACTAACCAATACTGTATATTTGTTTGTGACTAGTTTATCAATATCTTTTTCAAGAGATGGGTTTCTTGCAGGAAGACTAAGTTGGCCTTATGTAAATTAATGTATCTTATTAGGCTTGCCCTTTTACACGGATTATTCAATCCATTAATGTTTAAAGAAATTCCTTTTAAAGATGTCATTTGGCATTTTTAAAACTTAAGAATCTTATGATCAAAATAACAAATAACAACATAAGTAATGTTACATCTCCTCCTTTAGGTGTACCTTTAAATATAGCTGTATTTATTGAATCTCTTATGGGATTTTGTATAGGATTCAATTTTGTTTGTAGTGACAATGAGTGTACAAAATATATTGTGGATGTCAAAACTATATACATATAACAATGAACAAGTGAAAATAATGTAAGGATTAAACCTTGCATCCAGCCTGGAGTTAAAAACTCCAACTTAGAGTAGTATTTACCACTCAAGTTAACCCCCTACCCTAAGCAGCAGTACCTCAGCTACCACCTTATCAATTTAATACTGGTTATATTTAACTTAAATTAACAGCTTTCAATTCAATTATCTAGCAAGACAAGACTACACATTTGATAAAACAGCATCATATAAACTAAAATAAACTTTTTTTAAAATTTATTCATACTACTATATACATCTATGTAATATAATACACTTGTATTCAAATAGCATTCAAATAATCTTGATATTAGGAACCAAGAGGAGAGAGAGAAATAAAAGACGTGAAAGAGGGAGAGAGAGTGAAAGAAAGAGAGAAAGAAAAAAAAAAGGAAGGCATATTTACATATTAATTTATTCAAAGTATGTAAAAATAAGTTCTAACATTCATTTAAATCAAAAACTTTGGCTAATATGGTTCAGACATTACATATATTAAGATGCATCTATTTTCTGTCATGTAAATGCAGTCAACAGCTTCCAAAAAAAACCTTGAATTGCTTGTATATGAGCATTTTACTCATACTCATTATTGTCAATAGAATAAAATATTATATTTATAGAAATTGTTATAAATCATACTGCATAGTTATGCAAATTCTCAGAAACACTTGCATTATTGTAAAAAAAAAAAAAACATCTGTATTTTGTATGTCTATACTACTGCTTTAAAATATATCACATGACAATTTCTTCCAGAATAGAGTTATAAAGTTATTTATGCTTGTCAATCAGATGAATTAAATGAGTTATAGTAATGTATATGTTTGGAACATAAGTTTTGAACACAGATTAGTATGCTGCAGTCAAGTAGATTTTCAAAAACACTTGAATAAATGTTTCATTTTCTATGCCTTCTAAAATAAGACATTTACTTACTACAAGAAACTGCATCATTTAAAATCATTATAACTGACATATTTTATGAATTATAACATAGATATTTAAGTAATTATATAAAATAACTCACATTTAAATGTTAAAGAGTTCATTTTCCTTCACATAGTCGCATTTGCATCAGTTCTACTTCCTGGTAGAGTGTTCTTCCTGAATCTGTGATGTGTCAGTGTGATATCTGGGTCAAAGGTCAGATTGACTGCTTTCAGCTTCTCTGTGAGAATTCTGAGAGTTGAAGCTTTTGAAACAGCATGAGGACACTGTTCATGAAGTAGCCCACATCCCAGATTGTCTCCCTTAACATTTTGGCGGGAAACTTGTTAAAAACTAGTGACAAACATTCATTTAGCAGTGTAAATGCATCTAAACATGACAAAACCTTCACGATGTATTTTACAGGTTATTACAGCCTCTATGTAAGTGAAATTAAGCCCAAAGTTATTAATAAGTAATAAAACTCAATATTTTTGTCCCAACTCAATTTTTATGCAAATCTTATTATTTACTGTGTCTATATGATCAAAAGCATTTCTATATATTAATATGAGAAAAAAAATAAAGAGAAAGAATAAAGAAAAGAAAAAGAGAGTAGAAAATAAAAGAGTGTAAGGCAGAAATAAAAAAATGTAAGAGAAAGCTATAAGAAGTATATACAATGGAATATTACTTACTGTTTATATTAATAGAGTTAAAAATAAAACATATTATTTACTATTATTTAGTTCTAATTATTATTAGTTAAAGCATGACAGATTATTTACAAACAAGCATAAGCAGTATAATCAAGAAAGTATAATTAGGAATAGCATTTGAAGAACATATAAACTTTTACAAGGAATAAATATGTTATTATTCTATTTATCATATTTTCATTACTCTTCTCTCCCTGCCCTCCCCACCCTTTACCCACTACATAATCTAAATAGAATGTCATTGTTTAAACAAAGAAAAGAAGAAAAGGAGAAAAAAAAAAAAATGTATCAAATTACTGACCTTACTTCTCTTTTTCAGAAAGAGAAACAAATTGAATAATAGCTTGTTATTAGTTCCTCAGATATTTTGACTGGTTATGAAACAAAACATTTCTTTGCACACAGAGAATAACTTTGATTAAATCTTTTCAGAATATTTGTGGCTTTCTGGAAATGCAGGAACTATATTTAAAAAGATTAATAATGAAGTAAAATGATGAGAGAAAAAAAGAAAAAACATAGAACAAATCATTTGTTTTTAGTCTCTTCTTCTTCTCTGAAGTCTTCCAAGAAGTTTCAGTTGCCAGTCTCTTTAATGAAGGACTAGCCCATTCCATTTCCTCTATTTTATCCAAAATCTTATTTTTTGATAAACAGTAAAGCAGAGTCTAAGTCATCAAAAATTTTAGGACCATCAGGAAGGAAGATTTTTAGCTTGGCAGGAAACAGAAGGTATGTTTTAAACTGTGCTTTTTAAGCTCCCTTATTAGTGGCAGAAAAACTTTTCTTTTAGCTATTACCAAGGAAGAATAGTCATTGTCAAAATGCACAGTTGTCTCATTAATCTTAACAGGAGCTTTAGCCCAAGCAGATTTAAGAACCATCTCTTTATCAAAAGATGATAGAAATCTAACTATAACTGATCTAGGATAGTTTTTGTTAGAGTTAGTATTAGCTATAGATCTATGTGCTCTTTCGATACCAAAAGAGAATGCTTCTGGTAAGTCTAAAGTTTTAGGGAGCCATGTTGTTAAAAAGAAGTAATATTGTTACCTTCAATATTTTCTGGCAGTCCAAAAATCCTAATGTTATTGCGCCTAGATCTATTTTCCAGGTCATCCAGCTTTGTTTGTAAATGTGTATTTTGTTTCAGCAGAAACTCAATGTTGATTTCCTCTTCTTGGATTCTATTTTCCATGTCATTCACAGCTTCTTCTATGCCTGTCATCTGGATCTTCTGTTGTTGCAGGTCTATATGTAACAAGTCTATTTGTTTTGTAGTTTTTCTATGAAGGTATCAATTTTAGTATCCATTTTATCCATCTTAGCAGTAAGTTGCTGGATTATAGTTATCAGAGACTGAAGTTCTTTCTTGATGCTGGAGTCTTGAGAATTTGTCTTACTGGAACTCATTTCAGACTGATAAACTGACAGGAAAATTTCCAAAGTGATTTCTGACAGGAATATTGTTAAAATTTCCTTTCTTTTTTAGATATAGTTCAAGAACTATATAAAACAAACATATTTAGAAAGAAAATTACTTCAAAAATTAATTTTTTAAGTAATTAATTCCTGTCAGTGTAATGAAATTGGTGGAGCTGAAGAAATCTACTGCTGTCCTGTGTTCATCCTTGGCCACGCCCCTCTCTGTTTACAGATTTGATAGTGTTGTTAATGTGTTGATGAAAAGAGAGATTGTTATCAATGGTTATTCCAAGCAGTTTAGTTGTACAGTCTGGAGAGATGACAGTATTGTTGTTAGACAGGATGGTAAAATGTAGTGGGGAGGTACGAGTGGTGGGGGTGAAGAGGAGAAGTTTAGTTTTTTTAGCATTAAGGAGGAGGTATCGTCTGAACAGTAGTTGTTGGTTAGGACAGGATGGTAAATGTAGTAGGA
>NC_056732.1:1750462378-1750495710 GCF_019279795.1 Protopterus annectens | reverse complement strand
TCTATACTCACTCCAGGCTTTGAATTCTCTTCTATTACTGGCATTGATTAAACAAATAAGTAAGGAGTTACATTCCCAGTGAACCCTCCATTGGAAAAGGCATTATACTAAGGCCCCATCTCCTTGATTTGGTGATTGTGAAGGTGAATTTTATATACTTTATGAGATGCTTTCAGAGTTATTTTTAATATAAGGAGTAAATAACTGAAGCATTGGCAGACACAGAAAACTAGTAACCTACAAAAGGAAATGCAGCCCTTCAAATATCAGAATGAAAAATAATTCATGAAATGTATTCTTCTCTTGTCCTAGGATACCCCAATAAAAAGCAACAAATGTATGATAGGAGAAACAGCCACTTGAGTGACACAACACAGATATAGAATTTAGTTCACCTGGGATTTTGCCATGGTTGTGCTTTTCGTACATCACCTTACTGTCTTTACTAAAACTGCAGTAGAACTGTCTGCTCTTGTTTATTTCTGTTGTAAAGTGTAAAAGCATGTCACACTTCACATGAACTAGTTTGTGAAGAACTGTATAACTTTTTGAAAGACATACATGTGTCAATCCATTTTTGAACCTCGTAGCTCAGATGTGTCCAACCTGCGGCCCACGGGCCACATGCGGCCCTCAGAGCTCTTTCCATGCGGCCCCTGACCTCTAACTGCAACATCAGTATATGCATGCCCCAAAACACTTTTTTTGTTTTGTGTTTTTCATGCCCGTGACCTATAACTCTCTTGGTTTGCACATCCACCAAAGCACCATTCTAGTTTTGATTTTTTTGCACCAAAGAAGGTTCTGTGTGTTCCCGCCGTTATTTCATGCCAAAGAATCTGTGTGTGTGTGTGTGTGTGTGTGTGTGTGTGTGTGTGTCTGTGTGTTCGCTTAAGAGGGACTAGTATATGGATTTGCCGTCGCTGACTTTGAAAGGGACAGCACTTACCTGTGTTAACAGGTAAGTATGGAGTGAGTGAATGAGTGAGTACATACATGAAAGCAGAAAGTTTCTGTATGTGAAAGCAGAAGAAGAATGTGTGTGTGTGTGTGTGTGTGTGTGTGTGTGTGTGTGTGTGTGTGTGTGTGTGTGTGTGTGTGTGTGTGTGTGTGTGTGTGTGTGCATGAGAGAGAGAGAGAGGCACACATGCACAAAGAGGCTAATGACGATAAATCTACCTACTGAACACAAATAAGTTAGCCCACAAACATATTGTACATTCAAAGTACACTTTCCTTAAATTGTGGTTTTCCTGACAGAGAGTGTTGTATTGAATATGCAATCATACCTCTCAACTGTATGGATTTTCGCTTCATCTTCCAATTTGTATCTTTTGCTTAGGAAATAAAATTAGTCATCCAAGGTAATGCAGTTCCAGGGAGTAAGAAAGAGACAGCGGCCTAGGGTTAATGGGTCAGTACAGTACTGGATTGACTTTGTGGGACTGTACCATATAAAGTTGAAGTGTTTTTTTCTGACAAACAAAAAAGCACCCAGTACTGTTTTGTCGTTGGTAGGTTCTAAGCAGTGGCAGATTGGACAACAATAAGTATAGCTTTGGTGGATCATCAATACTGACAAATCAGGTGAGCACAATGTAATTTTTTAAATGTTGTGGGTTTTAGTGTGTGTGTGTGTGTGTGTGTGTGTGTGTGTGTGTGTGTGTGTGTGTGTGTGTGTGTGTGTGTTTGTATGTTGGGAGGGCTGCAACAGTAGATGATTATTAAAGACGGAGACTTACGGACTGTGGAGAATATGGTTCTTTATTTCAAAACCTGATACTTAGGTACTAGGCATGCCAAAAGTAGATTTTTTTTAAGACATCACTTCTTGCCATTTGTAGTGCATGGATATTTATATTTAATAGACAATGCTAGCAGTATGAGTGTGGTCCTGTAGTGATCTGGAGGATGCCAAGTCTACCACTGCCAATGTCTTGTAAAATTACCTGGAAATGGATATTGGGATGTTACTGAAAACATACAGTAAGTGGGCTTAGAAATATAGCTAAATTAAACAAAGTGGACTTGCAATTTGCAGGCCATAATTTAATTTATTACAGGTAGTCCAGATCCTGGTAGATTGTATCCCATTAGACTTAATTATGGAGAGCTACCATACCTGGGAAATAAGCAGACCTAGTTTCAATGAAAGCTCTGTGGTTGTTTGCAGGTAGGAAGTTGCAGGATGTGGATGCAATGTGTTTTATTTATTATTTTTAATGCATTTGTCATTTCAAAGCATAGTTTTCTTTGTTGCAAAAGAAGGTAGGATTAAATGAGCCACATAATGCTTAACTGACAATGATGGGATAGAAAGATTATAAGTGATGTATAATGTTTGCAGCTACAGTTGTTTCAATGGTGTCTGTGATGCCTAACTATTTTTGGGCCTGTGTCCCACTTTTATTTTTCTCTTTCTCCAGATTTCTTGCTCTAAGATTGAGAGGTTTGGTACCATACTAAATCAGAAGGTTGTATTTATCTTGGAAGCGTTTTCAGCATAATTACAAGAAACAGAACCGTTTTAATATCTTTGTTTATTTCCAATATAAACTGCCATATATCTTGCAAATAACCTTATTACTACTTTAATTCTTTTGGAATTGACAGGTATGCTTCATTGGTTCGGACGTAAGCATAGAGTGCTAATGTGACAGCTCAGTAAACTGTCAGTCTGTGAATAACTTCTGCACAAATTAAAATGTCTGAATTTCAAAGGCTTTAGACTGGAGGGAAGTTGTAGGTTTACTCCAGTATATAGTATGATCTTAGAGAGTTTATGGATTTCTTATTGATTTACTTTTTGCTGAGCAGTTATTTGCTAATTTATTGATGGTCCTTTTGGTGGTGGGAAATTTGATGGATGATTCCATCTCTAGTATGATTTTTTTTCAGATATTTTTACTTCGACAATTTCATTTGTTAGGTGTGTGTCATGTGATTACTGAGGTTGCCTATTTTAGAAGTAGGGGCTACTTTTGTGAGTGTGTGTTGTGTGTGTGTGTGTGTGTGTGTGTGTGTGTGTGTGTGTGTGTGTGTGTGTGTGCGCGCGTGTGTGTGTGTGTGTGTGTGTGTGTGTGTGTGTGTGTGTGTGTGCGCGCGCGTGTGTGTGTGTGTGTGTGTGTGTGTGTGTGTGTGTGTGTGTGTGTGTGAAAGAGATTTAATATGTATACTGAATATATTTTTGCAAATGGAATTCTTAGTTAAACTGGCCCCTCGTCCTGGGCAAATAGACTTGAGTAACCAATATTAGATCTTAGCCATCCAGCTATGAAAGTTTAGTATGTAGATTTTCCATCTGGTTTGATGAAGGCTATGATACTTACTCAAGGAGTATTTTTATGGCTCTCCATCCAGTTGTATTATTGTTGAACTACATTGTCTGATAATGAGAGGAGCATTTTATAGAAATTGAAGTTTTTGTATCAAGAACCTGTCCATACAGAGTGACTTGTTTATGTTGCAGTGAAGGCTGTGGTCTTTGTAGTGAGCGTTTTAAGTATAACCAATATTTCTGAGGTGGAGGAAGTCTCTTAAGGCAGGATCTTTCTTAGCCTGGAAAGCAAGCCAGTGATGAAATTTATAGGGGCCAATGAGAGACAGAGGAAAGCAAGAAGCTTTTTAGTCTGTTTGGATAACTAAGTAAACTTAGTCCTTTGACTTTCATGTCAGAAATGGTTGTAGTCTTTCTTTTGGCAGGATGTTTTGCTGAGGCACATGCCAAAGGGGCTTTGTACTCAGTTGTTATTGTTGTTAGTCTTTCAGCTTTTCCCGGTTAGGGGTCGCCACAGCGGAACTCCGGTCTGCTAATGATTGGCAGCTGGTTTTTATGGTGTCAAGTTGCCAGCCCGACGCCCGACCTTCAATGAAGGTATGCCCCATTCAACGCATGTCTTTTGAACGCCCACTCGACTGAAGGGAGGACATGCAGACTCCACACAGAAGGCACTCCCAACCCAAGCCGAGAATGTAACGGGAGAACCTCTTGCTGTGAGGTAACAATGCTACAGCTGCACCACCGCTTTGCACTCAGTAATGGCTCTTATAAAGGAAGAATACAGGGATGTTCTGACCACCTTGTCCCTGGATGAGATACCCTCACTAATGAGATGGGCCATGTATAAAGCTTTCTGTACAACAGAGACATGGTGGTCAAAAGTCATGTTTCTATCAACCTCGGTGCCCAAGCACCTCACGACTGATTGCGTGCTTATAACATTGTTATTAATGTGATAATTTGTGGGGACATCACTCTCCCCAAAGGGGATGATGATGCATTTTTAGCATTTAGCTTGAGGCCATGTATCTGGCATCAGTCATTTGTTTGGGTGAGACCCTCTTGTAGCTTATTTAGAATTGTTTTATTAAGTCAGCAATGTGAATTCTTTACTTTATTGCAAATTTGTTGGCTTAACAAGAAATTAAGTGTCTTTCACTTCCTAAGGACTCTGCAACCAAATTGTGTGGAATAAGATATAGAAATATAAGTTGTAGAGTCTTCCACGAACCACACCAAATGTACGATGAAACACAGGTTTATTGAAAATAAAAAGATAAGCGCTTTCGCATGCTGGACTGCATGCTTCATCAGATCTATCACAATAAATCATTCAGAGGCTTATATACAAAGTATAAATGTCAGCTGATATAATTAATCAATTAGTAAAACAATCAATCAGCTGTTAAACAGTCCTAGTGAATGCATTTAAAGTGCTAGTGCAACTATATTAAAAACATTCTATTTAAAAACTGTTAAACAAAACAAGAAAAAACAGTGTATTCAAGAAAGCTTTCCTTATATGCTTAGGTTTATATAAATATTGTATAGCTAAAAGTCATATAGATGTGTGAAACATATTAAAATGCATAAAAACATATATGAAAACTGTATTGCATAAAGATATGTACAATGAATCAAGCATGACTCTCATTCAAGAAAGATATAGATCATTGCAATAATGTGTAAATTAATGTAATATGTGTATGCATAAATAATAAACTATAGAGTGCAGAGCAAAATAAGAAGCTATGTTCTATGTTTATAAACATCAAAGTGACCTTTCTTATAAAGTGACATTATGTAATAAATAGACACGCAACAATTGACCAAAGTAAAAATGTGGACTGAACAAACTGGAAAATCCACAAACTTTCTGATAACTATTAATCAGTGCAACTAAGAGTAGAATTAGAGATATACCTCATTAAATATCAAATGAACAAATGTAATTAAGTGACCTCAAGCACTGGTTTCAAAGAAATGTGAATATTTAGGCCAGGTGGTATGTGGGCCTTTGTTCTAAAAATCCAATTTAGTTCTATTCTAGCTAAGGAGTTCATGTTGTCTCCTTGTCTTATATTAGGTGTAATAACTTGTAATACTCTAAAACTAAAGGTGTGTTCAGGATGGATGTTTATATGTCTGGCAAGTGCATTCTGATCATTCTTTGTTCTAATATCATAGACATGGTTGTATATTCTCTCTTTAAATTTCCTTTTCGTTAAACCAATATAGAATGCATTGCAAAAATCACAAGTAGCCAGATATATTAAGTTCATCGTGTTGCAATCAGCAAAGACCTTGGGAACAAACCTAGGAGAGCCAGATGGAAAAATGAAGACTTGTGTGTGTGTGATGTACCTACACATACTGCATTTCATGCATGGATAAGTCCCTTTCCTTTCTGGAAATGGATTTAGAGTGTCATTGGTTTTGTTATTATTATCATTGAAATTAAAAATTAATTTGAGATTATCACAGTTTTTAAACAAAAAATGGGGTTTGTTGCCCACCAAATGTTTTACATGATCATCACTAGTTAGTACATTCCAATGTTTGTTAATAATTTTCTTTAAATCTGTGATATCATTTGTATATTTTATTGTATAGCTTAGTTTATTTTCTTTGAGTGATAACCCTTTTTTGTGTTTAAAACCACTAGATGTACCAATGATATCTACATATGTTTCTAAACCTAAGGTTTTATTCTTAATAGAACGGACCAAATTAGCATCATAGCCTCTATCTAAAAATAGGGCTTCTAAGTGGTCAGCTTCTTTGATCAACACATCATTATTTTTGCATAACCTGGATAAGCGTACAAACTGGCTCTTAACAATTCCTGAGAAAACAAACCTGGGATGCATGCTGTTATAGCTTAGTATATTATTTTTCCAGCATTGTTTTCTATAGAGAGATGGAACTAGTCTTTTATCATCATCAAATGTGAGTGTAACATCTAAAAAGTTTATAGCAGTACTGGAATGTTCAGCTGTGAATCTCAGGAAATCTGTAGTTGACTCTAGATAAACTAGAAATTCCTGAAACAAAGTGAAGGTCCCTTCCCATATTATTACCACGTCGTCAACAAACCTTCTATAAAATTTGATTCTATGTCCCCAAGCATTATTAAACATGTATTGTTGTTCCCAAAAATGCATCACCAAGTTTGCATAAGTATTAGCACATGGGGTGCCCATAGCGACACCCCATGTTTGAAGAAAATGTTTTTTATTAAATAAAAAGACATTGTTGTGCAAAACTAAGTCCAGTAATTGGCATAAAAGAGTTTGTCTATTAGTGGTAAAAGTAGTTTCATGAGCCATTACTTCTCTAATTTGTTGGCTTATTTTTGTGGATTATAGTATTGTAGGGCTGCTAATGTTGCCATTTTACGTAGTTGGACTGCTGGAGTGGTTTTCCCAGTGAGAAATTCTAGTGCTGTAGTGAATATTTGTTTATTTGTAAAAAAAAGAAAATATATATATATATATATATATATATATATATATATATATATATATATTTATTAACTAAAACGTTAAGAGTTAACTGTTAGATTAGAGAATTAGAATTAGAATGAGAATTATAATTTTAAGGCAAATAGGCATTTATTACATTTATTCATTGTTTGAATGCACCTACAGTACAGCCAGGAGGTCGACTTTGGTCACCCAAGGCAGCAGAAGAGTTAACTATATGATATATTTTATATGGCCCCAAGACAATTTCTGTTCACTCAATGCGCCCCAGCAAGCCAAAAGGTTGGACACCCCTGTCGTAGCTAGTTTTCTCCAAATAAGTTGTCACAAAAGGAGAAGGGAAGGGAAGGGAGAGGGAACAGAAAAGAATATTAGGACATATATAAATTCTAGTCCTGGTCTGGATCTAATGTATAGCCAGGAGAATGTTTTAACAGTGAACAATGACCAGCTGCCAGAGCTAAAGTACTGTGTACCATGCTCGAGAATTGCACAAAGTGATTAGCATTGTCTGCAGTTTTGCTTGGTTTTGATTTTTAAATAAAACATTGTTTTAATAAACAATTAAGTGATAAATATGCAATAAGATGCAGCTGACAGACTATGTCACAGAATTGAAACAAGACAAACAACACTGTGGCACAGATCAACAGAGACACTGAAATAATCAGGTCCCAGTTAACTTCCTATCATATAGCTGAATAATTAATACCTAACAAATTGGAAACTAAAATGGAATGACATTATGTTGCAAAAAAAAAAAAAAAAACAATTCCTTATGTGGCCATGCAGAGGTGACTTGCACTGGTATTCAAATGTAGATATATTCCACAGCAGTTATTCACTTTTTCACCAGTTCACAATCCATGTGCACACGTCACCACAGATGTTTCACATATGAGGGGAATTAATAACCCATTGGTATGGATGGATTATGCTATTGGGCAGCTACAGTGCAGACTTTCCATTTAGTTAGTTTCTTCCATCTATATATATATATAGGTTTACTATCAAAATTTGAATATTTTATTTTGAAACTTATGATAGTGCCAATCAAAATAATGAACCAAAAAATGTCAACAATTCGAAATCAAATAGTTGACATTTTTTAAACTTACCTCAACATCCAGTGCCATTCAATACACGTTTTGCACCCCCACACCCCCTGCTACTTATATATACAAACTCTGAGATTGCGCTACAGTGAAGGAAAGGGTAAATTTCCCAATCCTCACTGTAGTGTGATCTCCATTCAAAATAATGAATCCACAAGAGCGAATGCACACTAGCATTTGCTCTTGTGGATTCATTATTTTTCAACTTTAAATTCCACCACTCAGAAAAATGCCTTTCAACTTTTAAAGTTGCATAACTGACATGCAACATTTTGATAGTAAACATATATATATATATATATATATATATATATATATATATATTATACATTCTGCACAGGGTTTCTTCCAGTTGCATTGACAATATTATTCATGCCTTGTTAATCATTTGCATATGGTCTGCCCTCTCTAAACAGATGTCATCCACACTGACATAGGCTTGATCTAGACCTAGTATTCTTTGTACAGTAAAACACGTTTGAAATATTTCTCTGCAACTGCCACATATTAGCCATATGCCTTACATAGGTTCATAGATTCATAGGTTCATAGATTAGTACTAAGCTAACTGCCCTTGTGAGCCTTTTTAAGCCTAGCCAATTATCCCATGTGAGACTCAAACCCTGCACCTTGTGTTTGTAAGGCAAACACCTTAACCATTAGGCCACTCTCCCAATCCCTGAAATTACCTACCTTCTGTGACATTCAGTCCTACTCATTTAAACATCTAAGTTTCACAGACAGTTCTTCTTCCTTAGAGACAAAGTAATTATCAGCTCAGTGCAAGAGGAGGTGGCAAAGGCTGAGAAGGTGGAATCCAATATTTTTTTTATCAACTCATCCTCTTATAAGGAGGTCCCCAAGGTTGATGGAATGGGGCAATCAATCACACAAAACATGCAAATTCAATTATAGGAACGCAGAGAGGGACTACAAGAAGGAATTTTTGTATAAATAGTGTAGGAGAAGCATGGTGTGTGGTTGAACCAGCTAGAGAAAGATTTAGGTACTGTTTGTTTATACTGAAACATATTAAATGTACAATTACAGTCACCTGAATGATACCCAAGTGTTTGGTGACTTAGAATCATAAGGTTTCACATCTATGCATATGAGTAAACCAAATATGATGGACATTTTATTGTACCTTAAAGTGTACTGCAGAAAATTAAACATGAATTTAATATTTCATGACAAAAAAGGGAAGTTGACAAATGAAAGACAGTTAATTGGAAAAATACTTTTAATCCAACTTTAGTCGATACTATTGCACTTTACAAGAAATTATGTGTGCAAGAAATGAAGCATGTTCTTCATAAGTGTAACAAAACTAATTTGCTTTATAATTTGACCACATATGAAAGACAGCTGTTATTCTAGTTGAAGAGTCACATATCTATTTTAATAATGAAACTGGAAAAGGTAGTAGAGCTGTTATCACTGACAATTTCCTGTATTCCAAACAATTGGTAGATTATTTGAATGGTGGAAAATATCTTTCTTCTGTAAATTGAAATAAATCTAACATAGACAGCCACAAATTAAACTTATGGTTAAATGGGATGTGTTTGGAGAATGTTTATCAGTGTCCGAGTAAGTAATGTTGAAAAAAAAACATTAATTCTATTTCTTTTTGGTATACTGAAGCTATATAAATTAGTGGGAGATACTCTCTTAACACTCATAGTAATTACATGAAGTTAAAAGAGAACCCATAGCCAAAAATGTGGATTTTTAAACTGAATCAATTATACTAGGGCACCATAAACATTTACTAGATTCTTGGCACTTTTTGAAATCCTTAAGACAAAGATAATTTATAGGTTATGACACTTTTGTAGGAACTGATGTTAAAGATATGTTTTTGGTTATCCCCCCCTCCAATATTTGGTTAGAATGGTTTTATCAGGTGTTGACAAAAAGTATTTCTTTTTAACCATGCAGAAATGTAAGTTATTGAAAATTTTTATGGAAATGGTATTAACAAATGATTATGTGTACTGTGAAATTGAGTGCTACAAACAAACAAAAAGAGTAGCTGTGGGTTCTTCATCAGACCAGGCTTTTGACATAGTTACTCTTTGGTGGTTGGAAACTAATTTTATTTTTTGCTTACAAATTTATAGAGTTCATTAAAAAATGTCATTACCTTGATGTCATTTTTTAATATGTACAGGAAATAGTGTGGATTTTAAAAGATTGTTGAGTTACATTACATTCATAGGCAACTACATTTTTGGACTTTAAATCAGAAAATAGGAATGATAAAATAATTTTGTAGATGAGAATATCACAAAAAATGCCAAAGAAAGCTCAGGAATGGAGGTTTGAAAACAATTTTATAAGAAACCTTCCTCTACCATATTATATTAATATATATATACATACATATATACATACAGATCACCTACACAAGAATGAAAGCGCAAAACACAGAGACCCATATAGCTGATACCACATAGCCAACAATCAAAACACTGACAATGTAATTACTGCACACAAAAAAGGAAAATAAAATTTCCTTTTTTGTGCTAGCAGGAGGGCTATGCCCCCCCCGCACCCCCTACACTCCCCGTGACTTTAATATACCAACTGAGAGATTGCACTACAGTGCAGGAATGGAAATCTTTCCATTCCACACTATGGAGACATACCGTTTCCCCATTGTTGGCATTTTGATTGTCAACCATGTGGTGTCGGTGATGTGAGTTTCAGTCTTCTGTGGTGTTGTTCTTCTGTAGGGGACCCACACATGTACACACACACACACACACACACACATATATATATATATATATATATATATATATATATATATATATATATATATATATATATATATACATACACACACACTCACACACAGACATATATATTATTTACTGGGAAAGTCCAACTTGGAATGAAGCCAATTTTCAGCAGAGGATCAGGGAGAAACGCTCCAGGCGCATGTCTTTGTACATGGGAGGAAACTAGAGCACCTACACAAATGCAGGGAGCCCATGCAGACTCCACACAGAAGCCACCCCAGCCGAGAATCAAACACAATGCTACTGTTCCGCCAATAAAATTTAATATATATATATATATATATATATATATATATATATATATATATATATATATATATATATATGTGTGTGTGTGTGTGTGTGTGTGTGTGTGTGTGTGTATTTTAAAAAATAATCATTTAGAATGGCTAAAAAGAAACCTTAATGAGGGATACAGAAGCCCAGTGTGTGTCCATGCAGATGTATAAACACCAAATAAATATATCTATATATATATATATATATATATATATATATATATATAAATGGCAGCGCCCTGCATGGCTGCGGCTACTCTGGCTCGCAAATGCACTACTCACTGTAGCTCTTTTTCTGCAGTGGATTAAATTGGACTAACAAATTTTACTGAATTTTTGAATGTGGGAAGGTGTTATGATCGTTTTGCTTTACTGAATCTTCTGGAATCGAACTCGCCATGCGAGTGGTTTGCAGGGCTGATGTCTGCAGGCCCTGTGAGGCCTGAATCACTGAAAGAACTGGGAATACTGATGAAGACTCATGCAGACTGCTGTAGCTGCTTTACCTCTCAAATAAACAACAAAACTCAATGGACAAAGCGTAGAAGATGCGACACACCTTGTAAAAGGGGTAACAGAGCTGGTATCAGTATCAGATTAAGAAAAGCTCCACTAAGGCCTGCAATTCCTTCTATGCTGCTGGCTAATGTCAGATCTCTGGATAACAAAATGGACTTTATCAGGCTAGACATTAACACAAACAGTAAGGTAAGGAACAGCTGTATTATTATATTCACTGAGACGTGGCTGAATTCAAATATCAGTGACCAAGCTGTTGGGATAGACAAATTCTCCTTATTCAGAGCAGATGGGTTACAGGCTCTCAGTGGCAAAACTAAAGGTGGGGGAGTCTCTATATACATCAACAACAGCTGGTGTGAAAACAGTGATGTTGTTACTAGCCATTGCTCAGCTGACATTGAATACCTTACAATTAAATCTCGTCCATTACTACATTTTAGCTGGGGATATCAATCAAGCTAAACTGAAAACTGTGTTACCAAACTGCCAGCAGTATGTAAACTTCTGTACAAGAGGTGAAAACACACTTGATCAAGTGCACTCAGATATCAAACAGGCATTCAAGGCATTTCCCACCCCCATCTGGGTAGCTCAGATCACATTTCCATCCTACTTATCCCCACCTACAAACCAACGCTAGTAGGAGAAAAACCTTTCAAGAAGCAAATAAGGATCTGGCCTGAAACAGATGTCTCAGCTCTGCAATACTGCTTTGAATGCACTGAGTGGAATCTATTTAAAGAGGTTGCCACCACAACTCAATGCATTCATTTGGATGAGTATACTGCAACGGTTGTGGGATAAATCACAAAATGTGTTGGAGATGTCACCACCCTGAAAGATGTAACCATCAGAGCTAACCAAAAACCCAGGCTCATCAATGAGGTATGCAAATTACTGAGAGTGCATAATTCTGCCTTTAAGGCTGGAGACAGAGATACTTTGAAAAAGGCCAGGGCCAACTTGAACTAAAGTGTGAGAGTAGCAAAACAGGCCTACAGTCTGAAAATACAGAGACACCTCACTGACCAGAAAGATCCCAAGCAGCTGTGGAGAGGGATTCAAAACATCATAGACTATCAGCCACCATCCACATGTTGTGATGATAAGCCAGACTTTTTAAACAAGCTAAATATCTACTCCAGTAGATTTGAGGAATCAAATAGAACCATACCAAAGAGACTACCGACCAATGCAGATGCCACATCACTATACCTCAACTTTGAAGAGGCGTGCAGGAACCTATGTAGGGTTCACCCGGCCAAAGCAGCTGGTCCAGATATGATCCCAGGGAGGCTACATAAACACTGTGCTGATCAGCTGGCAACCAGTCTTCGCAGACATTTTCAATATATCTCTCAGCCAGGATAAAGTGCCCAAATGCTTCAAGACCACCAACATCATCCCTCTGCCCAATAAACCATCTCCAGCATCATTAAATGATTACCTGCCAGTTGCACTTACTTCATTAGTGATGAAGTGTTTCGTAAAAATGGTCAAGGATCACTTAACATCCTGCCTACCTGCTACATTTGATCCTTTTCAATTTGCATACGGGCCAAATCATTCTACTGTGGATGCCATAGCCTTAACACTTCATCACACCTTGGACCACCTGGAAAATAAGGACTGTTATGTACGCATGCTGTTCAAAGACTTCAGCTCTCCCTTCAATACAGTAATTTCACAACAACTGCTGTCTAAGCTGAGTAATCTAGGCATAGAAAACAAAATATGCAACTGGATCCTTGACTTTCTAACTGAAAGGTCACAAAATGTTCGAGCTGGAAAACATCACTCAGACAGCATCATCCAAAACACCGGGGTCCCACAAGGTTGTGTACTCAGTCCACTTCTTTTCACAATTCTAACATATGACTGCACAGCTACACATCATTCAAACAGAATCATCAAATTTGCAGATGACACCACAGTAATCAGACTTATTAAGAAGGAAGACGAGGGAGCCTACAGGGAGGAGGTGACCAAGCTAATTCATTGGTGCACTGACAACAACTAAACACTAAATGTTGGGAAAACCAAGGAAGTCATCATCGATTTTAGGAAGGTAAATAAGCCACACACCCCTATTATCATCAATGGTGCCACAGTGGAGAGAGTTAATAGCACCAAAATCCTAGGGATACATATCGCGCAAGACCTCACTTGAGCCACAAACACTTCCTACCTTATAAAGAGAGCCCAACAACATCTCCACGTCCTTAGGAGACTTGGTAGAGCTAACCTCCCCCCACAGGTCCTACTTACCTTCTACAGAGCCACGACTGAGAGCGTGCTGACAAACAACATCATTGTCTGGTATGGAAACTGCTCTCAAGCTGATCGGAAGGCACTGGATAAGATCATTAAACAAGCCACAAAAATCATTGGCTCCAACCTTTAATCCCTACAGGGCATATATTCAAACAGATGCTATGGTATAGTCTGAAAACTACTGAAGGATATACACCATCCAGCCAATGGACTGTTCAAACTCCTGCCAACAAGGAAGCGCTACAGAAGCATTACATGCAGGACGTCCAGATTCCATAACAGCTTCTTCCCATGTGCTATCAGACTGCTGAACAACAAACTCATAGCCTAACCCGCTAAATGGGCAAACAAACATTTATGTGCAATATATCATTGTTATTTACATAACTCTGTATATAGCTTACTTTACACGTCTCTATCTGCACTATGAAAACTGTAAACCGTAAGTATTTTTTTATGTGTGCCTCTTTCTTTATGGTACTGTTTGTTATATATCCTTATATTTCTACTAAGTCTGTTCCTGTTGTTGTATTGTTTTTGTTTCTGCTGTAAAAACTTTCAAACTTTTATCTATTTTTTTGTATTGCATTTATTTTTAGCATCTTATTTTTATTTCTATTTTCAGTATTTTTAAATTATTATTAATCTTCCTTCTGTAAACTATAATTCTTATGGTACAAGCCTGAGTATCGAAATTTCATGCAATGACACACACTTTTCCTTCGGTGTTGATCTGTATGAGAATAAAGTTTACTTTGACTTTGACTATTAGTTTACAGGTCAAGCATTTTTAATCCTCTCCTTCATCATTCTTTGGAAATGTTTTAGAAGATAAAGGAATTAGACTTTAGGCATACATTAAAAGGTAAAAACAAGAACTAATTCCATAATATGACAAGACATGAAATCCAACTTTTGCATGAAATTTGTGATGGTACAGTTGTGAGAGTTATGGAACCTGATAAGTGGGGTGGAGTGGTGATTATGGACTAGCTTGATTATAACAACCATATGAATTTGTTGCTACTAGTAGGTCCATATGAGGAAGTTTCTTGTAATGAGATTAATATTGCTTATGGTAAGATTGACTGGCAGTTTAATGACATGGTTTTGCAAGGACAAGTAATTGTAGATGAATTTACATTTATGGTTAATGATAAGCCAGTGTTTCCTAAGATTTTCGGAATACCCAAAATTCATATGCCCATCGAAAACTCCCCTTTGAGACTGATTGTGGATGTTACCCAGTCAAAAACACACTTTATAGTGAAATGTTTGGCAACAACATTAAAAGGTGGTGTGAAAAGAATACCACAAATATGTAAGGATTACTTGGATTTTTAAAACAGGTTGAGTTTAGTACCCTTTTTACCACAAGCAATTTTTCTTAACTGTCAATGTCAAAGATTTGTATTCAGTGATACCCCATGACATAGGGTTACAGTGGTTCAAGTTATTATACTTTTAAAATGTTAAATAATGTTTAATATGTTGTCCATTACTTTGTCTAGGAAGTTAAAGTCCTATGTTTTAACAATGTTCATTGTCTACGTCCTACCAGATTTTACTCTGTTATTTTTGCTTATTTTTTATCTCTTTTGTCTATATGTGGAGCTTTTCTCCCTGGGCCTCTGCTGAAAATGGAAATATATCCAGTTAGACTAGCCCGGTTAACAAATGTAAAATAAATAAAAAATAAATAAATACTTCCTTATCAGGTAGGAAAATCAGTTTCCTAGTTTCCCTTATGGAGCTAGTTCTTAAAAACAATTTTGTTGATTTTGAAGGGGAGGGTATTAAGCAAAAAACTGGTATAGCAATGGGGATGGCTTGTGCCCCCATTTTGCCAACTTTATTATGGCTCAATGGGAAGCTACATTTCTAAAGGATAGTGCATTTAAGGATTGTTGGTCCATATATATTAGATTTTTAGATGACAACATGGAAAAGGTTAGATGAATTTATTGTTTATATAAATCACACAGTTCATTTTTTGAAATTCACTTATAATGCTAATGAACTGGGGATTACTAATTTAGACTTGGAAATTTAAAATATTGTGTGGCAAATAAGTATTGTTCGACTATTTTTCATAATCCCACCTTTTCAAGCTCTCTTTTGCACTGTGACAGTTGGAATCCCAGACATCAAAAGAAAGCAGTGGTTAAGGGCCAGTTTGTCCAATAGTCTATGAGTTGGATCTATATCTTAATGAATGTGAATTTTTGGTGGATATGTTTTGTAAGAGGGGTTGCCCTTGGAAATTTGCTAATGTTATCAAGAAAGAAGTGGTGGTAAAACGGATTAATAATTTCTATGCCCCTTTGATTTTATGGACAAATAAAAATATTTCAAAACAACTTGGTGATGTTATCTCAGTCTAAGTATATTGAGTCATTCATTACTACCTTTACATTGGATATTTTCCCCCTCTCAAATTCTAACATCTTCTGCTATATGTTGATATTGATGTCTAATTGTTTACTATGCATCAGTATCAGCTGTAACACCTACAAATTCTAACATCCTCTGCTATATGTTGACATTGATGTCTAATTGTTTACTATGCATCCGTATCAGCTGTAACACCTACAAATTCTAACATCCTCTGCTATATGTTGACATTGATGTCTAATCGTTTACTATGCATCAGTGTCAGCTGTAACACCTACAAATTCTAACATCCTCTGCTATATGTTGCCATTGATGTCTAATCATTTACTATGCATCAGTATCAGCTGTAACACTCACAGTTCCTACAATCAGAAACTAACAAGAAATGTTTATTCTATTTTCCTTTGCTGATCTTTACAATTTTCATTTTATTATACCTGTAATATAGCAAATTGTTAAATATGTTACCTTTGCTGTAAATACTCATGAATTGTCCTCATTGCATTGTTTTAACTTTTTATATATTCTATGTGTACTGGTTATTCATGGAGCCTTTCTCCTTGGGCCTACCAACAAAATTGGGCTCAACTCAGCCCAGTGGACTATATAGGAGAGACAAATCATTTAAAAATTATTTGGAAAAAAAAAAAGGTTTTACCCCTTTAAATACTATTTAAGGATAGAAAGGTATAGAAAAAGTGGAGGTATGATTAAATGTGGCCATTGTGGCATTGTGCTGCATTTTCCATGGGGAAAACCATTAGGAAATTCAGGGGGCATATTTATGAGCATTTGTATGAAATTCACAAAAAGAATGTTACCAATACCTTATATAACTATATAGAACAAGCAGTCATAGAATTTTTAGTACTTGAACAAGTGTTGAGGGACCCACATAAGTCTATCTCTGATGAATATATTGAATCAAGGGATTTAAAATGGCAATTGAAGTTAGATGCAACTAATTTTCCTGCAGTTAACAACACTTTTTCTATCAGTAGTATTTTGAAACTTAAACATTATGTAGTTTGAATATTTTTAAATAATAATATTTAATGTTTTTGATTATTTAGGTGGTAGTGTTTTTATATAAACTATTTATTTTTTCATATATTCATGAATGTAAATATTATTTATATGATGGTGCTAGTTGTTGATTGGTTATTTGTGTATCGTGATGTAATCAATGGACTTTTTAAATGGCAGAGTAAATTATTGTTTTTAGGTTCTGAGGAAGTCCCCATTGTGGAATGAAAGTGCTTAACTTGGATTAAAGTGATATTTTTATACTAGCTTTGAGTACATTTTTGGTGGTTCTTTTGCTTTCTGGGTTCTGGACCATAACTTGTTTCTATTGTGGTTCATAGGATGTTACTAGGCGAGTGGCCCTAGAGCCTTTACAAGCCTAACATGTTACTCATATGTTGCCCCACCTGTTCTTATTAAGTGAACATATTAATCTATGGTCAACACTGACTCCCCTTGTCCATGAGGGACATGGGTGCCACCACGGGGTGAATTTATGGTCTCCAATCCATTTGTCGAGGTTGCATTTGAATAGCATAATTTAGAAGCTCAACTTCACATGAATTGGAAGTTTGTTCTGGAGAAACGGTTGTCTCTGGGAGACATATTTGTCTCTGCAGCATGTTCCATTAATGTACAATTAAACCACATAATTCAAATAGCAAAACTTGAATTTCTGAAACTACTTGATGACAGTAGAGGTTAAGATAGCTACAAATTTTAATAAAATATCAGAAATATCACTAGTATACACTTTTGCTAAAAGCTTCATCAGGCAAAATGTCAACATTTCTTAAAGTCTTTCATTAAATACTATCAAAGTAGATCATATTTTGCAATTAATAGCATCATGTGACTGCAACTTAATTAATCAACTCAATAAAACTTCTTAAATAATTATCGTTTTACTTGATTTCAAATGTCCTTCAATGTAGGTTTTATAGTAAAAACTTCATTTAAACCAGGGTAGTGTTGTGCTCTGAATCTAATAATCCATCTTCTTCTCCTCTTTCTGTGTTTCATTTTTTACATCCCCACCTCTTATATGTTTATTTATTTATTATTTATTGACATTTGTTAACCGGGTTAGTCCAGCTGGCCAGAAGCCCATTTTCAGTGGAGACACAAGCAGAAAAGATCCAGTTACAAATAGTTTACAATACATAAAGTTCACACTCCAAGATAGAGAAATTAAGATACATAAGGTCAGGAAATATAGAATACACATAATAATAAACCTTTTTATTGTAAAGCAATTGAAAGCAATTGAGCTTTCAATTGAGAGAGATTGGGCTCACCAGATAAATTTCAAGTAAGGTAATTAGAGATAGGCAAACAATATATACATACATACATGTGATGGAGTAGTATAGCTTAAGGATGCAATCTCTAGGTAAAGTACAATTGTAAGGTGAGAAAGATAAAGTATATGTGTAAGGTGGGAAGGAGCAGGAGGAGGTAGAGTAGGATGTCTGAGGAGTAGAAGAGAACAGAAGAATATAAACAGACAGAAATACAAGAGTGAAGTGGAAATTAGGTGAGGTCATGACAGGTACAAGTCTTGGTGTTAAGTTGGTGAAGTCTGAGTTCTTTTAAAAGTATTTTTTTAATGCTTTTAAAAGCATTCAATATGCAGATGACTCAACCTTAATCTGTACTGCTAAGAATATAGCCTCGCTCCAGTCCCTCACCCAAACTGTTTTCCATAATGTTGAAAAGTGGTGTATGCAACACTGCCTCCTCCTAAATCCCAAAAAACAAAACTACTGCTTTTTACTCCAACTCATAAGTCACCGAATCCATTCTTCTCTATAACCTCTAACAATGCTAGCAACACAACCCCAGATACTACAACCCGCTTACTAGGTGTAACAATTGATAATCATCTTCACTATGAGGACCATATTAACTCCACCATAAAGTCTGTTAACAAAAAACTTGGTACTCTCTATAGAATTAAACCCTTCCTTACCCCTTCAGCCAGGAATACTATTGCCCAGACCTACCTCATTTCTACCCTTTTCTATGCCTCTGCTATATATATTAACCTATCTAAAAACAACCTCTCCAAACTTTCTACCTGTTATAATAGCATAGCTATATTCATCACATGCTCTCCCTTTAAAACTCACCGCTGCCTTAACCTCAAACAACTAGAATGGCTAGAACTGCAGAACCATATACTCTGTCAACAGTTACTTATCACTCAAAAGATCCTATACCACCCCAATAATACCCCTATCCTCACTAATCTGATTTCCCCATATAAAAATCTAGCTACACTACGTTCTGCTAATAAACTCCTGGTCTCCTCGAATAAATCTAACAGCAAAGCTGGTGACTCACTTTTCTCAAACACTACAGGTAGAAACTGGAATCAGCTTCCTCCTGAACTATCTACCCTAGCTTCTACTTCTCTGTTTAAAAAAAACATATTAAACAACATCTTAAAACTCAGTGGCTTTGTCCCTGTGCTAACCCAGACTGAAATCTTTTCCCCCTCCTGCTCATACCCCTTTCCCCACTCCCCTCCTGCTCATACCCCTTTCCCCACTCCCCTAACCTATGCCTCCAAATCTAGTTACTCCCCTTTTTTTCATAGTAAGAGGATAAAATATAAGGGCTTTACTCTGTCTTGCTCATACCCACTTTTGTGTTTAGTATAATTGTTTTTTATTTAGTTTAACTTTTAGTATAATGACTATAGTTTATAATTATAATAGTATATTTTTATTTTAACCAATGCTACCTCTGTACTGTTATTATACATGTCTTTGTTATATATTGTTAACTTTGTCACTGTTCATGCTTGGAGCTTTTCTCCCCGGGCCTCTACTGAAAATGGACATATATCCAGTTAGACTAGCCCGTTTAACAAATGTAAAATAAAAAAAATAAATAAATAATTAAATAATATAGCATGGGTAATAGAATGTAAGTGTGTTGGGAGTTTATTCCAAGCTTTGTCTACAGTGCATTTATATAGTAGGTTACCAACATTTTTCTTTGGTTGGTAAATATCTGTGAGTTGCTGATTCGTGGTACAGAGGGTATGAATGGGGGTACAGGTGGATACCAGGAAGGAGAAAACAGGGCCACAAGATGGTTTGTATAATATAGAGTGTGTGATTTGAAATTATGATAGAAGGAGTTGTTGGGGGAGTTCAAGCTATTGGAAAGAGTTGAGTGCAAGGCAATGGTGTGAGTTATAAGAGTCGGTGACAAATCTAGCTATTTTGTGGTATGTTTGTTGAAGTTTGGCCAAGGTTGTGAACTGAATGTTAATTAGGACTGGAGTGGCATAGAGAAGGGAGGGGAGAAGGAGAACATGTGCCAGGGAGTGCCTAGCATTAGAAGTTAGAAATTTTCTGTTATGATAAAGCAAACCAAGTTTTTCATGCTTTTATGTTTAAACTTTGGAGGACATGCAAGTTAAACTTGTTCATCATCACTGATGACACCTAGGCACTTTGTATAGGCTTCTAGTTGTATGATTGTGCTATTGGAGGATGTGATGACAAAGGTGGATTTATGATGAGAGAGAACAAGGGAAAAACAGCAAGAGTTTGTTTTTTGGGGGGTTAAGATCAGTAGATTATCAGACAGACACTTTTCAATGGAAAGAAAGATGTCTTGGGTATATGGAGTTCAGAGATATAACTGGAAAGGAAATGAGAGTGGAGTCTTCAGCATATTGAATTAGGGAAGATTGTTTGCAGGATGTGTGAAGTTCATTAGTGAAAACGTAAAAATGTTGCTGAAGTGTTTTCAAGATTGCAAACTTAAAAAAGTGTGTGCTATCACTCACTTTTATATGCTTAAGAAAATAATTTGTTTCTATGGACCTTCATATCTAGAGGTAAGAATGATTTTTATTTACAGGTATATGATACTTGTGACTCAACAAATACAGTTTATATGGCAATATCAGTACAAGTGTGTAATAGACAAAAATGGAAATTCCTCCAGACTAGGTTCCACAATACTTTATTATAGGAAAAATAAAAACATAAGCACTTTGTTTTACAAATGAAAACTTCATCAGATAAAGCATTTAAGAAAAAGTAGGAGTTTATATTCTAATCAGAATTTAAACATTAAATCATGTGATAAAGAGTATTTCCGTGAATCCAATCAATTAAAGCCACAGGATGCATTATATCCTGTCTGAAATAATTTTTCACTAATAGTACAGCTCCAAAAACCATAATGTATGTAGATGAATTTAAGAATAGTTAATTTAATACAGTTAATACAATGAATAATAATTATCCACCAGCATGGTTTTTAAGCATAATTCATCCATTAAACATTAATTTAATGAAGAACAAACAAATGAATAAATCAAAATCTACATATTCAATCAAAATAAATTCTAAGAAGTGCAAAGCTGTTTAAAACTAAAACCATCATCATTTTTTGGTTATGAAACAGTGAAAGAATGAAGCAATGCATGACTACACTATATGAATAGATTATTGCAAACAGTTTAAAGTTCTGAATTAAGATATACCGTAAAAATCAAATTATGATACAGAGTAAAGAGACAGAGCTTTCAGTCTATCCAGTCTATCTGGTTTGGAGGACCTGTATTTTCTTCATGAGGAGCCTCTGTGGTCTCCACAGCTGATGTAGGTGTCTGTTGAGGTACATGCAAAATGCAGCACTATACTCTTTTGGTGGTCTAATGAGGGTCAGTTACAGTGGGGCTATAACTTCGTTACACCAGGAGGTGTGCAAAGTAGAATGCTTTCCTTACGATAGAGAAAACTTGGTGGTCAAAGTTCAGATTTCTCTCTACCTGTGTTCCTAGGTCTCTCACCACTGGGTTTGAGCTTAGGGGAGTGTTGTCAATACTATAGATAGTAGGGAATTCGACTTTGTCAAAGGGAATAATAATGAACTTTGTTGCTTTTAGTTTTAGGCCATGGCTTTGGCACCAGTCATTTGTCTGTGTTAGCACTTCCTGTAGTGTGTTAACATCATTGGGGGACTCAATTATTGCACCCAATTTGCAATCATCAGCAAACTTGGTAAGCCAAAGGCCATCTCATTTAGCCTGGACTTCTGAGAATTAGATTTCAAACAGTACGGGACCCAGCACAGAACCTTGTAGAATGCAGCTGGTGACGGGTCTACTGGTAGAGTTGGAGTCACATACTTTGACAGTATATGTTCTGTTAGTGTGCTAATTGGCTACCCATCTAGGGATGTAAGGGTTAATCCCTAACTGAGTGAGTTTTTGTATGATACCTGAGCGAGGGATTGTGTCAAAAGCTTGGCCAGGTCAACATAAGCGGTATACACTGTCTTACCTTCATCCAAGGTATAATCTATTAGGGCATTGTTGAGTGTTTTTTGAGTATTTCCACTTAATTTTATTTTGATTTGCATTGTAAAAGAGGTAACAGTCTATATTTGGGGGAAAGATGAGGGGTATCATTAAATTGGTTTAAGGTGATGTGTGGAAGGTTTAGGGAAGAAGTATGGATAGGTGTTTGGGAAAGAGTTGAAGAGATGTTGAGAGCTATTATTGACTTATGGTAGAATGAGAGATGGTCACCAGGAGAAGAAAAATATAGGATAAGCTGAAGTGTAGCACAATTAAAAGGATCTGCATTGTATTGATAGCAGGTAGTGGGGAAGTAGAAATCAGTAAGGAAGCAAGAAGCTGAAGGGTTGTAAAATATTCAGTGGTGGTAGAGTCTGAAAGCTGACACAAGGCAGGAAGGAAGTATTTTCTATGAAGTAATGGGGTTAGGTTGTCCTGGTATCTTCTGTTATCTTTCTGAATTATAAGAAATAGAGGAGATTGAGATGAGATTAGGAGGATACAGTTAAGATAGGATGTTGTGAGGGTTTGTCCAGGAAAAGTAGAAGATGAAGTATAGAATAATATTGTTGAGGAGGGAGTCTGATTGTGAATGATATAGTGTGTAGCATTATTTGAGGGAGAAAGGTTGTCAGTAATGATGCCAAATTTCAGATGGATGTTAGGAAATAGGAAAATATAAACAATAGTGTTTTATGATTGCGGTAAAGCTATTTGGAGAGGGGAAGGAATGGATGCCACAGGTGAAAGGTGTATGTCTAAAAATAATGGTAGAGTAGAAGGGGTGGGTGTGAATGGAGGGTAGCATGGAGGAGTGAAGCCAAGCATAGTGGACATTCCACCCTTAGGTCAGTTATTACAGAGAACAATCAACTTAAAGCTGGTATGGAGCAGATAATAAGGAGATACTGGTTTCATGCAGAAACCAAGAAGCTCGGGACACTAAATATCTGGCATATACAGTGGAATCTGTTGGTCAAGAGAAAGGACAGTGTTCATCTTAGTAAGTGATCCTTAAGAGTGCAGGGAGTACTCCTTTAATAAGAAGGCTGTTGTGAATTAAGTATATTCATGAAACAAATAATCAATTACCTCTATGTGAAATGAAGGAACAAACAGGAAACTACTTACTTGTCTCAGATGTCAGTAAATCAACAGGCATTTCTTTCTTCTGTATGTTAGCTGAAATTACAAATAAAACAAAATATTCTGTGAATTTCAAAAACAAAATGTTACAGTAATATTATCATGCACATACTGCCTTGCATTAGTATCACAAAACTTTATAAATGTAAACCCAGCATTGAGACAACTGATTTCAAGTGAAAAAAAAACAGGAGCGATAATGATTTGACACAATTTAGATTATTTGCAGTATTTTTACTTACAGATTTTACCATTTCTGTAGCCCTTCACAGAGTGAACAGCTGGAGATCCTATCATTTTTGTGATGGTAGAAGATATTTCTGATACTTTATAATTAGCTTCCTCAAAACTGTAAGCAGTGAGCTTAAAATTGTAAGAGGGAGAATTAAAGCAACTACAGCACAGATGACCAGAGTTAGTGCAGCATAGGAGCTGCACTTGCTGAAGAAGATGAGAAATGAGAGTCTGCTATCTGCTTGCATCAGATGAAGAGAACTGGGTATGGCACATCACATGATTGTAAGTGGTAGCGACATGTGTTGTATTCCAAGCAGACCCATGGGCCCTACTGAGCCCTTGCTTTGTCAACCATGTAAGAATTCACATTAGCCTAAGGAATGCAGGATGTGAGAAGCCTTTCATCTCAGAACACAGCAATAGCAAAGCTTGGAAGATAAAGGGAGGGACTGCTCTTAGGGAGGAAAGGATAAGAGCCTCAAAGAAATAAGCTGCCTACACCTCTTTCCACCTGGCTTGAGGCTGATTGTAACTGAGAAGATAAGAATGAATGGAAAGATGAATAAAGGATTATGGAACAAAAAAACATTACCTTCTTGGGTGAAAGTGCCTGATGTAGAGAGAAATTGAAGCCAGAAATGAAGAACTCAACATTTGGCTCTTAACTGTGGCGACTGCTTTTTGACAAGGTTGTACTAGAAAATTATCCCATAGAGGAACATTAATATAGCTTCATCACAGATCCAGCAGTGGCTAGCTATGTCTAATAGGTTTATAATTTCACCTGAGATTACAAGGCTAATGGCTTACCAACCCTTACAGAGTCTAGCTTTAATATGACCTGATTTTACCTGATATATGGCTCCTAGGGAAGAGGATTTTATAGACTTTTTATACCTTCAGTGTTTTTGAATTGCCCGTGCCCTTAAGGGACATAGGTATTACCCCAAGTGTGAGTTTCAATTTTCCATTCACATTGATCAATCTACCTGCATTTGAAAGGCCAGGAAGAGCTCTGCTTATGTGAATATGAAACTGTAACAAAAATGGGTAATCTCTGAGGGGTTGCTAATTTAAAACCCGCAGCTGAGAAATCTGAGAATACAAGTACATGACACATAGCGTCAATGTACTAAAGAGCAGCAAAATAAGTAGAAAATCAGAGCATGAGCGTATTTCTGGAAACAACAGCACCATACAGGTAAAGAAAGCCTAACTAAACAAATCTAATGCAACACACTTTCCAAACATTTTTTTTGCATGGGGGGCCACCTGCACCCTCCCACACCCCTACTTAAATACCAGCTCCGGGGCACTACAGTGGGGAAAGGATCTATTTCCTCTTCATGGCAGCAGCTAAGGAAAAATTAGGTGTTTGGTTTTGGACTGTTTAAGCTCTTTTCATCACGTCAATTTTATGTGTCCAATGTACTTGTATTAGCGGTTTCTGCTTTTGCAATTCTGATAAGCCCATCTCTGAGGCATATCTGTCACTTCCAACTAGACTTTGTTTTGAGGCCTTCTTTGGTTTTGGGTGCAATCAGAGCAACCCTTGTGCTGTTACTTTGTGGATGTGTGCCCAGCTCCATCAGAGGCTTGGGACAGAGTGCTTTGAAAGGTTGAGGCAGAATACCCCATTAACAGTATGTGGGAGACAGACTAAGGATAAGACTTTTAGTCTGCAAACACTGGGATAAAACCATGACACTCTATTTTTCTTTGTGAGAGCACCTCATGAGGGCCCTCCATCTGCTGTAAGTGCCTAGTTAGGGTAGGCAGTGGTCCTAATGAGGACTGAGTAGGGGTAGGGTTGCCTGCTTCCTTGGATCTGGATGCTGTACCTTTACTTATAAGCTGTGCCACATAAAGGTTCCTCTACTGTGAACACATGGCACCCAAACATGTATATTGGCTACTATCTGTGTGCCTAGATCTCTCACCTTTGAGTCTACTAATCATCATATTAAAGTGTCCTAACAGGAATGATTTTTTGAAGGGTTTGGAGAAGTAACTATCCTGATGGAACAGATCAACCATAAGAAATGTAATGTTAAGCAATAAACCAGCAAAGGCACATGCAAGGACATCCAGCCAAGTACCAAAACACTTTATTCAAAGTCCAAAGTCCAATAATTAAGTAATTACAAAAACATAGACATAAAAAACACATAAACACTTAACTTGCTCACTAAGTTTTTGTGGTAGAATTAAGACTTCATCAGATGCAGAAGTAAAGTAAAAACAGTCCCTTCATATAAAACAATCAGGAAATTTAATAAAAAATAAAAATGTGAAAACTAATGTAAAATATATAATTATATAAATGTAAAACACTTATTAATAGCCTCCCATAATGTAAGTGATTACAAAAAAATAGTTTGTGAATAAAATCATCTTGATAATAAACATTAAAATAATAAATTACATTTGCATCATCTTGTGGTTAAAACTTGAACTACACGTCAATACTGTTAAAACTCATTACTAAATGTTAAAAAACATAAGAATCAATTCATGATGTTTTTAAAACTAACATTACAACCTTGCTGCCCTAATTTTCAGAATCACCCTCCTATGTCCTGAAGCTAAATTTCTCTTTTTTGTTTTAGAAGAAGTTCCTGTTCATATTATGAGGGGTGTATGTGAAACAAAAATTGAGTATAATGGGGTGTATTGGCAAATCATTTTGGAAGCCATTAGAACTCCAGGATTAAATGAAGTGGTTCCCCTAGGCCTAGTTCTGAAAGTTAAGGCAGCAAGGTTGTAATGTTGGTTTTAAAACCATCATTAATTGATTCTTATGTTTTTTAATATTTAGTAATGAGTGTTAACAGTTTTTTTTTGAAAAATGTCTTTATTCAGTTTTTCAATAGAAATAGTAATATAAACAGCCATTATACATAACATTTCAAAAGGAAAAATATGCATTATAATACATACAAACAATAATGAAAAAAAAAACAACAAACTATATACAATATGTACAAAGAAGTCACTCTACCAGCCAACATATTAGAAAGCCAATCTTAAGTGAAAAAAGATGATCTATAAAAATAACCAGTAAGGGGATATTGTCGATAGGTGATATTTTCTAATCTGACTAATAATTTCACCTCTTGAGGATGACATCTAGCAAGTATTTCCAATATTTTCCATAATATTTATTTTTGGTGGTTATATATAGTAATTTGTGGGAAGAGATGTATTTAATGGCTAAGCTGTTGAAGCCTTCCCACAAAAGAGGGGGGGGGGAGCAAGAGTCCAGTTCTTTGTAATATAGAATTTAATAAGAGCACAAATTGTGATGAGTATGTGCTGTAGGATTTTTGGGAGATTGTTTATATTAATGTGTAGTATAGCCATTTCCCAAGATAGGGTGCTCTTTTCGTAACCCATTTTTTCTAGTCTAGCTCTTAGTGAGCACCATAGGTTATGTACTTTACTACACTCCCACATAACATGAAGGATATCTGCTGAATGACTAGGACTGTATGGACATTTAGGTGAATGAGTAGTATTGAATTTATTAATTTTTTGTGGGGTGAAGTAAGTGGCATTACAAATCATTAGCTGCGTGTATAGTAGCTTTTTAAATGGAGTGAATTTGACCGTATTTTTAATAGCAGTGTTTATGTTTTGTTCATTAACTTGTTGGGATTTCCTTTGCCAGAATGCAGAGAATAATAGAAGACTCCGACATTTTGTATCCATTACCAGTTTGTGTACTCTAGAGATTGTTTTCCCTTTAATCACCAGGTTTTTGAGGATTAATTGAGATAGGTTAACATCCTGTATAACACCGTTATCTGGCATGAATTTAGCATTTATAAGATATAGCAGCAAGTTAAGAATGCTTGCATATTTCTGTAGGAGATTAAGTTGCATTCTGAGTTGTGTTAAATTGTATTCTCTCCATTTGTAGATCTCCCAAACTGTAAGGTCTCTTAATAAAGAATACACTTGTAAGTTTATAAGTTGATCATTTAGCTGCAGATTAGGATTAAGGTGAAGGGGCTGCAAAAGAGAAAGGGCCTTAGATAGTTGTAGTAAATTAAAAAGCTTTTGGGTAGTTACTATCATGTGCTTAATAACTGGATGTAAATTATTTACATATTCAGACTTTTGGTATAAATTAAGAAAGAGAAGAGATTTGGGATTGTACCCAAGTGAGTTAATTTGTTTATACCAAATCTTTGACCATGGGGGAACCATGTTCTCATATTTGGGTTGCAATTTATTATCTGATGTAATCTATATGAAATAATAACACTGCAATATAATTTAAAGTCTAGTAAACCTAATCCTCCCTTAGATTTTGGAAGTAAAAGTTTATCATATCTAATTCTAGTAGATTTAGGATACCAAAGAAATCTAGATATATTTTTCTCCATATCTAGAAAGAATTTTTGGGGAATGTTTAAAAAAGTGGTGTTTAATTGAAAAAGTATGTTAATGTTCTTCCATCTATTTAAGTCATTGTTAATAGTGTTCCATGTACGACATAGGATATTTTTAATAATTTCCTCAAAGATCAGGGTAAATATTATTCCCAGATATTTCATCTGATAGGTTAACTTAATTCTACTCTCATGTGTCCAAGAGGATTTAGAGGAAAGAGATTGGACTTGCTAGGGTTTAATTTATAGTTATATACCTCTGAGTACCTATCAATTGCTTTAAGTACTTTAGGGAGATCAGTCATGGGATGTTCCAGGTAAATATTTAAATAATCAGCAAAGACCAAACACTTAGTTTAATGCTACCTAATCTAGGAATGTGGTGAAAGGCTTTTTGCAAAATAAAAAGGAGCAGGGGTTCAAGGTATAAGTTAAACAGGTCGGGGATACCAGGCAACCTTGTCTTGTGCCATTACATATTGGGATAGGTTTGGTTCTACAATTATTTATCTGAATGGAAGTAGAAGCCATTTGATAAAGGACCTTAACTTTTTTTATAAATTCTTGAGGAATACCAAAATAGAGGCATTACATTGAATAGAAAATTTAAGTTATCTCTTTCAAATGCTTTGCTAGCATCTGTAGTAATAACATATATGGGATTTTTATCTGTCGAGTAAATTAATAGCTGTGTCTAATAGTAGGATGTTGTCACAGGTTTGCCTGTTTACTAAGAAACCCAATTGATCTTGTGATATGATAGAGGGGCATATATTTTTCAAGCGATTAGCTGATTCTTGAGCTAGAATTTTTAGGTCAATATTTATAAGGGCAATTGGCCTGTAATTAGATGGATCAGTTGGGTCAGAATTTGGCTTGGGTATAAGAATGTTTTTTGAGTTATTTATGTATATATCTGTTATACTGTGTTGTATTATATAGTTGTAGACATGTAACAGAATTGTTGATACAGTCTGAAAATATTTTATAAAATTCAGCTGTGTATCCATCAGGTCCTGGTGATTTTTCCCAGTTTGAGCTTATTTATTGCATTTTTTATTTCTTTTAGAAGCAAAGGTGTCCCTAGATTTTTTGCTGGTCCTGTGTAATTTGTGGAAATTGTAGATTTTGCATATAATCTTGATTTTTTTCATTTTGGGGGGACATGTTATACAGTTTTGTTATATATGGTCTCAAACACATTTAAGATATCTTACTCATCATGATTTTCCCATCCTTCATAGCGTATTTCTTTGATTTTTGGTGGCCCATTCTTTATATTTATTAATCTGGCTAAGAACTTTGAGGGAATTTGCACCCATTCTGAATATTGGTATAAGGACCTGCTTTCTAAAAAAGTTAGATTTTTTAAATAATGTTTATGAAGCTGCTTTTGCATTTAAACCATTTTTTGTCTAGTTCTTCTAAGCATTTGCATTACAAATCCATCTCTGCTGAATCAATCTGAGATTCCAATTTTATTTTAGTGCTAGTGTATTTCTTTTTAAACCAGACCAGTTTTTGAATTATAATGCAGCTAATAACTGATTTACCTGCTTCCCAATTCTTGTCATAAGGTATCTGGGTGGATATAAGGTCCTCCTCTAATTGAACTAATATGCTATTTATTTCCTTAGCTACCTCCTGTGTTTTTTAACAATTTTAGGGTTTAATGTCAATTTATTAATATAAGAAATGGTCTGTTTGGGGCTTGGTGAATTTTATGAAGAGGCAAATATTTGAGTGGTCTGAAATAGTTCTAGGGGAAATGGAGTACCTTAAACTAAATTACCAAAAATATTAAGATAGTAAAAAGGCATCTATCCTTGACCAGGATTTATGGGAGGATGAGAAAAAGGTAAATCTAGATATTGTTTTATCATATTGAAAGTTGGTATAGGGATCGCGTAGATCAAAGGAGTTTAGTAATTCTTCAAAGGCCATTGTAATACTATGTGACTGTCTGGTCTTTTTGTGGGACCTATCTTTGTCTGAGTCTAATAGAGCATTCCAGTCACCCCCATAATGTATAGGTGATTCAGATACTCAGCTAGTATATTAAATATTTCATATATAAAAAATCGTTGGTTGGAGCAGGGGCTATAAATATTAACAAAAAGTAAGGGTTTGACTATGTTATGATACTTGCTAGTAAAGACAGCCCATCTACCCTCTGGGTCTGTTTGTATGGATAGAATCTCCCCCTGGTAGGATTTGTTTATTATAACTGTAACTCCCCCAGAAGAAAAGTTATAGCCTGCAGATATTATCTGTTTGATCCAGTTCCTTTTCCTTTCCCCATCCTAACGTTGTGTGGTCATGTGAGTTTCTTGAAGAAAGGTTATCAGTGTTTTATTTTGATATGTGATATGCATGACAAGACTTCTTTTAGCTTTATCTGAGATCCCCTTAACATTCCACGAATCTAAAGTTATCATTCCAAGAAGTTAAAATTTGAATCATAGTTTAGTGATAAATGAAGTAAAGTAAGTGACTAACAATATACCTGAGTTCTGTTGGCTATTTGTGGTAAGTATTACATTCAGCATAGTGATATCTACTCTCATAACCCCTTTATGAGTGCCTACCCACCCACCCCTTTGTAATGATAAGTAACAGTGAGAAGAAAATATATATTATGTTTGAGTTTGATTTTGAATATATTTTTCATAGAATAGAGGGATGTCAAAAAAAAAACTACTATGTTCCAAATGTACGCAACCATTTGTACTAACCCCCACAGGGCAGCTTCCCATGCAAAAATATTATTCGAAAAGTAGGTGCCTGACCAAAAATGAAAACAGTATTACCTTATCAGCTTTTATAAGAAAGAGAATCTTAAGTATTGCTACTCAAAAGAAAACCACTAAGGGGTATTTTTACAGCAGTAAATCACCAGCTACATTCCAAAGTAGCTATATCTAGCCTCAGGTTGCCAGCTGATTTAATACTATACAGGTCACCAAGTGATTTTTAGTGGTGAAATAAGTAACTAGAGACTAATAATATGATATATAACATTATTCCAAAACTGCTGTTACTTAAAAGAAGATGGCAGAACTGGCTATTTAGAGCCATCTCTGTCTCTTACTTAGGCTCTATTATATGAACTCAGCCTTCTAGCACATGTTTTTCATGCATGCTATTAACATCTGTCTTTTTATCTCAAATACTCTTTATATACAAAAGGCTATTCAGCTGCACAGCAATAGTAGTTTAAATAGAAAAAAACAACTAAAATTTGTAAAGAGTTTCTATGCTCTTTCATTTGAAAGGAAGAAAAAATACAGTACTAAAACATTTCCCCCCCCTCCCCAAGAGGTAGCATGATGTTAATGAGAAGAGAACACTAGCTTTAAGAACAATTATATGTACAGCTGTATCATATGAAAGAGACACTAAATTCCACTAGTAACTCTGTTTTCTGTCAATTAGATTAAACTATGAAATGTGTGTGCTTATATTATTTACCTCATTTACTAGATCAGCTAGTATCCATAAACAAATAACAGAATAAAGTGACATACTTGTCAGACAGAAAAGTAAATAATGTCCATAGAACTTGACTAAGTTAATTTAGTTAACTTAACAGTCTTTATGCTTAAATGTACCATTTAGATGTCAATCAGCTTACAGTTAACCGTTTACGTCCAGTTGCTACCAATAGCTAACCATCTGAGGTTGTTTCTAGAGGAAAGAAGGAATTATCTTCTTATAACTGTGTCCAAAACAAGTTCCAGTTCTTTTACAGCATTTTCAGCCATTTTATCCATTCCCAGTAATGCACTGGGGCTCCCAGAAGGCTGCAGATGAGTAATTGAGTTGAAAGGTGAAAGGTTACTGCTATCACTTATGAAGGGAATTAATAACCCATTGGTATGGATGGATTATGCTATTGGGCAGCTACAGTGCAGACTTTCCATTTAGTTAGTTTCTAACTGTATTATATCTATCTATATATATATATATATATATATATATATATATATATATATATATATAGGTTTACTATCAAAATTTGGATATTTTATTTTGCAAATAATTACTTACTTGCAAAATATTGTCGAAACTTATGATAGTGCCAATCAAAATAATGAACCAAAAAATGTCAACAATTCAAAATCAAATAGTTGACATTTTTAAACTTACCTCAACATCGGTTGCCATTCAATGCAGTTTTGCACCCCACACCCCTGCTACTTATATATACAAACTCTGAGATTGCGCTTACAGTGAAGGAAAGGGTAAATTTCCCAATCCTCACTGTAGTGTGATCACCATTCAAAATAATGAATCCACAAGAGCGAATGCACACTAGCATTTGCTCTTGTGATTCATTATTTTTCAACTTTAAATTCCTCCACTCAGAAAAATGCCTTTCAACTTTTAAAGTTGCATAACTGACATGCAACATTTTGATAGTAAACACATATATATATATATATATATATATATATATATATATATATATATATATATACATTCTGCACAGGGTTTCTTCCAGTTGCATTGACAGTATTATTCATGCCTTGTTAATCATTTGCATATGGTCTGCCCTCTCTAAACAGATGTCATCCACACTGACATAGGCTTGATCTAGACCTAGTATTCTTTGTACAGTAAAACACATTTGAAATATTTCTCTGCAACTGCCACATATTAGCCATATGCCTTACCTACCTTCTGTGACATTCAGTCCTACTCATTTAAACATCTAAGTTTCACAGACAGTTCTTCTTCCTTAGAGACAAAGTAATTATCAGCTCAGTGCAAGAGGAGATGGCAAAAGCTGAGGAGGTGGAATCCAATATACCTTTTTTTTTAATGACGCATCCTCTTACAAGGAGGTCCCCAAGGTTGATGGAATGGGGCAATCAATCACACAAAACATGCAAATTCAATTATAGGAATGCAGAGAGGGACTACAAGAAGGAATTTTTGAATAAATAGTGTAGGAGAGGCATGGTGTGTGGTTGAACCAGCTAGAGAAAGATTTAGGTACTGTTTGTTTATACTGAAACATATTAAATGTACAA